>NC_061509.1:149067561-149116336 GCF_022539505.1 Lolium rigidum
GCGCCACGTGGCGGCCCACGAAGCGAACTGCCGCGGCCCAGCGGTTTCCAGCCCACTATATCCTCTTCCTATAAAAGGGGAAACCGCTCCTTCTTCCTCCTTTCTTCGCATTCTCAACTCCCTCGCGCGCACAGAGCTCTTCGCCCTCTCGCGCCCTCGCCGCTTCCGTTTGCCGCCCGAGCTTCGCCGCCCGGCGAACTTCCGCCGCCGCTCCTCCGAACCTTGCCAAGCTTCGCTGCGCGGTGATTCCTCGCAGTGCGTCCGTTGTGGCCGCGCCATTCGTGCTCCGTCGAGCTCTTCTCCGCTTCTTCATCGCCGGACTTCCTCGGCGACTACGAGCTCGCTGCTCCACCGGCGACCTTCTCCCTCAGCATCTCCGCCGCCTCAGGTTAGGCTCGATTCGCGTTCACCCCTCTCTTCTTTGCTTTTCAGATCTTGGGCCGGTAGGATATTTACTTCCTATTTTCTTTTGCTTTTTCTCTTACTCGTAGATCTTCGCGCAAGGGTAGATCTTGGGAAACCTGTTTTTCCGGGTAGATTCGTATGTCTAGCGAGGAGTCTCTTTCCGTGTCCTCGTCTAGTAGCCAACAGAGCGAAGCTTCCGACGGGCTAACCGCTGATCTTGCCCGGATGGAAGCCGACACCGGCAAAGATCAAGAGGCCGGCAGCTCTAGCTGTGCCCCCGGAGTAGATCTATCCGGTATTACACGCGGAGCCTGGAAAGGCTCCGACGTCACACAACATGAGATCGACTGGCTCTACCGGTCCAGGAGGATACCGGATGGAGTATCCTGCCGGCTTCCCGGCGATGAGATCGAACCGGTACTCAAACCCAGTGAGTTCGTCGTGTTTCTTGCTCATTTCGAGCGTGGCTTCGGCCTTCCCGCTTCTGACTTCTTCCGCCAATTCCTGGATTTTTACCAACTCCAGCCTCATCACCTTCCCGACAACGCCGTTTTCTACCTTTCTTGTTATGCCACCTTCATGGAGGCCTACATCGGCATCCGTCCCACTCGTGAGACTTTTGCCCGCTTCTTCTCTCTTCGGATTAACTCCGTTCAGGGCAAGGAGATTCCTAAACCCAAACCCCCCGTACAATGCGGGTCTTGTATCATCGGCTCCCGCCAAGGGAGCCCCTTTTTTAAATTCTCTGGTCTCAAGTCATGCCGGTTATGGCAAGGGACCTTCTTCTACGTGAAGAACGACGGCGCCGCAGATCTCATCAATCTGCTGGCCTTTAATCCGGCGCCGCCCAGAAAGGTCAACTGGAGCTTCTATCCTGGGACGAATCACATCGAAACGAACCGGGTAGTACGCTTCATGGAGAAGATAATGAAGGAGACAAACATCTGCTCCGACGACATCATCCGGACCTTCATTTCACGCCGGGTGCTTCCTCTTAAGCGTCGGGCTCATAAGATGAGCGAGATGTACGGTCCTAGCGATCCTACCAAGATCACCGGCCTCCCTCTCAGCAAGGAGGACATAGTCCTCAAGGCTAGGCAGATCTGCCAGACTGCCATGCCGGATGACTGGGAGTGGGGCTTCCTGCCTCTTAGCTCCACCAACCCTCCAACTAAGGGAGTAAGAGATTGTGCAACCCGGGTTGTTGTACCGGTAACTTTTACGTTGCGGCTAACTGATTTTTCATTTGTTTCCAGGCCACAGACCGCTTCCCTCGCATCGAAGCGGATAAGCGAGGCCCTTGCCGGAAGCGCCCTCTCGACTCGGTGGACCCAGATCCTTACGTCCACTGGACTGATCTCAAGATGGGCCGGACCCACACCTCGCGCCCCAGTAACTCCTCGTCTGAAGCTCCCGGTTCCACCGACGATCTCACCGTGCTTGAGGTAGCTTTCTTTTCTAGTCTCTCATACTTTACTGTTATTTCTCCTCTGTAGATGCTCCCTCAGCCAGCACCCAACCGCAGGTTCATGAGCACGTTGCTCCCCTGCGGGCCGAGGCCGGCCGCGAGTTCCTGGAGAAGCTCGCTCCCCAAGGCCAGAAGAACAAGGCTCCGGCACCTGATGCCGGCTCGAGCCAAGCTCCTCCCGCCAAACGCTTCCGGACGGAAGCCTTTGCGGGGAAGGTAGCAGGCAAGAGGCGCTACAAGGGAAAGACCATGCCGGTCTCTTCTGGGTAAGCTTTCGTTTCTCTGCTTCTTTTGTTTTTACCAACTTCTCTTCCGGTTGCTTTTTCCAATCCTTTCTTTTTCTCTTGTTCAGCCCTGCGCTCAAGCTTTCCAAGAGCGCTGAAGGACCCGCAAGGGCCTCAACTCCTCCTCACTCAAGCCCGGCACCGTCTGGTGCCGGCAACACTTCTGCCTCCCCTCTGGGAGGCACTCCAAGTTCGGGGTGCGCGGCCCCTACACCTCCTGATCACCGCGCAGAGGAGGAACTCATCTCCCCTCCAGAGAAACAAGATGCCGGCGCCAGCAACATCGGCGCCGATGCAGAAGCTGCCGGGCGGGCGGAACCTCTGGTTCCTCCCGTTCCCAAAAAGAAGAAGAAGAATACCACGGGGTCTTCCCCCTCCAAGCCGGTGCCGGATTCATCCGCGCCGGCAAGTTCTAACCTGGGTCAGGATGCGCCTGACGCTCCTTCCTCGCCCAAGACCACGCCTGCGCCACCGCCGGAAGCTCCCAGCGCCGAGCCAACCGGGGCCACGCCAACGCCGCCGCCAGCAGCCCTGAAGATCACCAAGGGGAAGGCCACGGCTTCCGGCACTTCATCCGCCGGCCCGCAGTCCTTGGTGCTGCACGCCGCCCGCGCCGCTGTCGCAGCCGGTGAGAAGGCCACCGGCCTGCTTGGACGGATAACTGAGTTTAAGCGCGAAGGCCGCGAGCTGGGGCATCTGCTTCCCTATGCTGAGAAGTGGAATGCTGCGGATGTGTCCGCAGCTACACGCGGCCTGGGAAAGGACCGGCTTTCGGCGCCTGACCCCGCTGGCCCTCGGTGCTCGGAGGAGCACTTCATGCGGCTGCGGCGCGCAGTGAAGGAGCTGGACAGCGCGTGGTATGATGCCACCAACAACATGATGGTAAGTTTCACCAAACTCTTTTCGATTTTTCAATTCATGCCGGTTTCTCTTTTTTTGGATCTTGTCTATCTTCCCAGTCCCCGAGTTTCGTGTTGAGAGCATAGCTCTTAGCGCGAAACTTAGGTAAAAAACTCCTCAAAAAACCGGCATAGCCAGTCCCCGAGTTTCGGGTTAAGAACATAGCTCTTAGCGCGAAACTTAGGTAGAAACTCAAAAAACCGGCATAGCCAGTCCCCGAGTTTTGGGTTAAGAACATAGGTCTTAGCGCGAAGCTTAGTTAACATTCTTTCTTGAACAGAGCACGGCCGACGCCCGGAAGCACCTCTTTGAGGAGCTTCTTTGGGAGCACCGGGACCTTGCTGAAGCGCACAACAAGTGCCAAGGTGAGCTTCTGTGCCTCCGACATCTTCTTACCGGAAGGTCTTATTTCTCAGTACTTATAACTTTCTACTTAACAGCTATCCCGGAAGCTTCCATTGAAGACCTCAAGGATCAGCTCGCCGCACTCCAAGGTACCGCTCCTTCTTTTCCGGTTAACTTGTTTCTTTTTCATTTTACTAGCTGCAATTTTGTTAACACCTTCTTTCCGGGTTCTAGATGAAAAAGAGCAGCTCATCCGACAGCATCGCGAGGCTCTGGACGCCTAGGAGACTTACTCCAAGGGGCTGAAGGACCAGCTGATCCAGCTTGGGCTCAAGCACAACGAGGCGATGAAGGCCGCCCAAGCCACCGCTGAGGCTAAGCTGAACGAGGCCCTGGAGGATGCCAACAACTCCACTGTGGTGCTGCGGGCGGAGCTAGAGGAAGGAGCCAAGGCGCGGAAAGCAGCCGAGGACCAGGCCGCTCGCTTGGAGGGAGAGCAGAAGGAGTATGACCTTCTGGTCATGCAAACCGACCAGCTTGCCTTCCGTAAGTTTTTCTTTTTTCTTTTCCGATTTCTGCTTATAAGCTTACATCTTCCGGTAGCATGTCCTCATCTTTTTTCCTTTGTCTTGTAGGGCTCTTTCCGGATTCGCGGGCATTCGCGCAGAAGAAGGTAGCAGAGCGCCGGGTCGCGCAAGCGTACCAGAACCTGGATGCGCCCTGGGACCCCTATGACCACTTGGTCGCCCTGAATGTGCGGGTCTCCCACATGCGCGCTGTGGACCGGAACCTCTCCGACATCCCCGAGGTGGCCATCCAGCTCTTCAAGGTGCTTTGGCCTGAGGAGGAGGTGCCGGCTAACTTGTCGCTCACCAACGATCGCCTGAAAGGTGCCGGTCGGAGGATCCGGGAGTGGCAATGCTCAGCAGCTCGTGCCGGAGCGGATTCGGCGCTGCGCGTCGCCTGCTCCTGGTACCCGGACTTGGACCTGGACGCCCTCCTTGGCGTGCGCGAAAATGCTCCAACTGACCTGGATCCGGTCCTCACCGCGAAGCGGCAGGATCGAGCCTACCGGATCATGGAGTACGCCTCGGTCCGCACCTTCATCCCCCCTCCTCTCGACGTCAAGGACTACCTCAGCGACGACGAAGGAGAGGATGAGGAAGAAGAAGATGCTGAAGCTGGTGATGCGCCTCCGGAAGCTCCAGAGGCCGGTGTCATTCCTCCCGAAGCTCCTGCTGCCTAAGTATTTCCTGTGATATGTTTGCATGTCCTGCTTATCTCAAAACAATGCTCATTAAATTCGACCCCGGTATGCCGGGGGTTATGGTGTAATATAAAACTTAGCGTTCTTTTGCCTTGTGCTACAACAATCTATGCCGGTATGTTATACCGGTAGCTTATTAATTTATGTTTGTCTATTGCCTTAGCATTTTGCTCTTTATGTTGCTTTTATCTTGCACTGCAAAGATTCCGAAATTGTTTCCGCATCCAATTCGATGCACACTTGGCTCTTTTGCTTTGGCTCTGCCTACCTTCTCTGGGCGTTTTTGGCGTATGAGCACAAAGTTCTTTTACCAAGCAAGCACTTTCTTGAACTTAGAAATAACTCGAAATTTTCACAAAAAACTGGTACAACCGGGGTTAGTTAATTTTTTCCGGATTGTTCGTTCCCACTCTCTCTTTTCGCAGTTCACGTGCTTAATTCCTACCGGTTTATCTTGCTTGCCATGAAGCCAGGTTGCGGACATCAGCAGAGTCGAATACTCCGGTAGGTCTTAGCACGCTACTAAACCGGAAAGAAAAAAATTTCAGCAAGCAACCGGTAAACTGAAAGAATAAACATATTGCATGCGATTTCAGTAGGGGTAGTCCCCGAGATTCATTCGAGGTCCCGACATCTTTTATTCATAGCAAATAAGGTACAAAAAGGAACTTCTTACACCACAACTTCAAGAGTAGAAAGGACGCAACAGAGCTACGTTCCATGGACGCTTGGTCTCCTCTCCGGACCTGTCCGCCTTTCCTTTTTTCCATTCCTGTGCATCAATTAGGTAATAGGCATCATTGTGAAGAGCTTTGCTCACAATGAAGGGTCCCTCCCATGGGGGTGAAAGTTTATGCCGGCCTTCAGTGCGCTGCACTAGGCGCAACACCAGATCTCCTTCCCGGAATACTCTCGGGTTAACCTTCCGGCTATGATAGCGTCTGAGGTTTTGCTGGTAAATGGCTGTTCTTGCCAATGCCAACTCTCTTGCTTCTTCTAGCAAGTCCACATCGTTTTCTCTGGCCTCTTTTACCTCTTGCTCGGTATAGAGCTGCACTCTTGGTGAGTCATGGAGAATGTCGGTTGGTATGACCGCTTCTACTTCGTAAACCATAAAGAATGGAGTGTACCCGGTGGACCGGTTTGGAGTCGTTCTTATGCTCCACAGCACTGATGGTAGCTCATCGAGCCAACACCCTGGTGACTTTTCCACCGCCTCGATGAGTCTCGGTTTGATACCGGAAAGTACCAAAGCATTTGTTCTTTCCACCTGGCCATTGCCTTGTGGGTGTGCCACTGAGCACAAATCCAACCGGATGTTGTTATCCTCACAAAATCTTTTGAACTCACCTTGAGCAAAGTTGGTTCCATTGTCAGTGATAATGCTATGCGGGTAGCCATACCGCAAGATAACATCTTTTAAGAACTTCACCGTTGTGCGCCCATCACACTTTGCGATAGGTTTCACTTCCAGCCACTTGGTGAATTTGTCCACCATAACCAAGATGTGGGTCATATTTCCCCTTGCAGTTTTGAATGGGCCAACCATGTCAAGGCACCAAACAGCAAACGGCCAAGTTAGCGGTATGTTTTTTAAACCGGATGCTGGGGTATGATTTTGCTTGGCGTACCTCTGGCACCCATTGCACTTTCTTACCAAGTCCTCAGCATTTTCCAAAGCAGTGGGCCAATAGAACCCATGCCGGAATACTTTTGCAACCAGCGCCCTTGATGAAGCGTGGTGCCCACATTCTCCTTGGTGAATCTCCTCAAGCATTTCCTTTCCCTCTTCCGGTTCCACACACCTTTGAAGGACACCGGTGACACTTCTCTTGTACAACTCACCATTGATGATGGTGTATGCTTTGGACCTCCTCTGGATCCTTCTGGACTCATTTTCGTCAACCGGCAAGGTGCCGTTGATCAGGAATTCCTTAATAGGTTTAACCCAAGATGGTGCCTCTCGAACCAGAAACACCAGTACGTCTATCTCCATGTTATCCACCAGCATTGTTTCTTCTGGTATGGACACAGCAGTCCCCGTGTTTACCGGAACAGTCCCCGAGTTTGCCGGAACAGTCCCCGAGTTTGTCAGAGCAGTCCGCGAGCTTGCCGGAACAGTCCCCAAGCTTGCCGAAACAGTCCCCGGGTTTCCTTCATCGATATCCATTGGTACAACATGTGATTCCGGTACGAAATATGATTCCGATTCCGGGCTTGGTTTAATCGATGGTACTCTTAAGTGTGCCAAGGCTATACCGGGAGGAATTTCCTGCCTGGATGAGCCTAGCTTGGACAAAGCATCCGCGGCTTCATTTTCTGCTCGTGGCACATGGTGAAACTCACAGCCTTCAAAGAAGCCGGCAATCTTTTGCACGTGAAACCGGTACGAAGCCATGTTGGCATCTTTTGCGTCCCAATCTCCGGAACATTGTTGCACCACAAGATCTGAGTTTCCGTAGCAAATGATCCGGTGCGCACCGATTTCTTTTGCGACCTTAAGTCCATGAATCAGAGCTTCGTACTCAGCGACATTGTTTGATGCCCTGAAATGTACTTGCAAGACATACCGGAGATGATCTCCCTTAGGTGAGGTAAGCACCACACCGGCACCTAGACCCTCTTTGAGTTTGGATCCGTCAAAGTGCATCTTCCAGTATTCTATTTTTTGGTCTGGCGGCTTGTATTGCATTTCCGCCCAATCAACAAGGAAATTAGCCAAAGCTTGCGATTTTATGGCATCTCTTCTTTCATACACCGGTACATAAGGTGATATCTAGATTGCCCATTTTGCAATCCTACCGCTAGCATCTTTGTTGCACATGATATCGGAAATGGGTGCCTCACTCACCACTTTTATTGGGTGCTCTTCAAAGTAATGCTTAAGCTTTGTGGCGGCCATGAACACGCCATAAGTCATTTTCTGGAAGTGCGGGTAGTTTTGTTTTGAGAGGGAGAGCACCTCGCTCAGGTAGTATACCGGCCTCTGCACGATTTTCCCTTCCTCTTCTCTTTCAACCACAACTACCACACTCACAACCCAGTTTGTTGCTGCTATGTATAATAGCATAGGCTCTCTTTCTAGAGGTGAAGCCAGTATAGGCGCTGTGCCCAACATTGTTTTTAGCTCTTTAAACGCCACGTACGCTCGAGGGGTCCGGACGAACGTATCGGATTTTTTCATGAGAGCATAGAGTGGCGGAGCCTTTTCTCCCAACCTGCTTATGAACCGGCTTAGCGATGCCAAGCTTCCGGTAAACTTTTGCACGTCCTTGAGATCGCGCGGTATAGTCATTCTTTCGATTGCCCGGATTTTTACCGGATTAACCTCAATGCCCCGGCTTGATACGAGAAAGCCAAGCAGTTTGCCGGCAGGGACACCGAAGGTGCATTTTGCCGGATTGAGTTTCATCCGGAATCTTCTCAAGTTATCAAATGTTTGCCGGAGGTCATCGATTAAGGTTTCTTTTACCTTAGTTTTTACTACTACATCGTCCACATAGACTTGCACATTTTTTCCGATTTGGTCAAACAAGCATTTTTGCATACAGCGCTGGTACGTTGCACCAGCGTTGCGCAAACCAAAAGGCATAGTGACATAGCAATAAGCCCCGTGTGGGGTAATGAACGCAGTTTTTATTTGATCTTCCTTTTTCAGGGGGATTTGGTGGAAACCGGAATAAGCATCCAAGAAAGACAACAGTTCACAACCAGCAGTGGAATCAATCACCTGATCGATCCGGGGTAAAGGGAAAGGGTCTTTCGGGCAAGCTTTGTTCAAGTTGGTGTAGTCGATGCACATGCGCCATACCTTTGGAGCTTTTGCTTCGAGGTTCTCATCTTTCTTCTTTTCGACTAGCACCGGATTGGCTAGCCACTCTATGTGCAGCACTTCCACGATGAAACCGGCAACCAACAACTTTGTCACTTCTTCTCCAATGATCTTTCTCCTATCTTCAGCAAACCGGCGCAGCGGCTGCCTTACCGGCTTAGCATCCTTCTGTACATTCAAAGAGTGCTTAGCCAGCTCCCTCGGAACACCTACCAAGTCGTCAGTAGACCAGGCAAAGATATTCCGATTCTCACGGAGGAAGCTGACGAGCGCGCTTTCCTATGCCTCATTCATGCCGGCACCGATACGAACGGTGCGCTCAGGGTAAGCCGGGTCCAGCACAATGTCCTTTGTTTCTTTTGTCGGCTTGAATGCCGGTGTGCCCAAGTTCGCACTCATTGCCGCTAAGCTCAGCTGTGAGGACTGAGCCAGCGCAACCGCAGTTTGCATCCTCCTTTTTTCCTCTGTGATCACCAGCGATTCTGCCAGGTTTGATCCGGCTGAAGCGGTTTCCAGTGAGACTTTGTAGTTTCCCACCACAGTTAAGGGTCCACGAGGTGCCGGCATCTTCATCTTGAGATAGGCCATGTGAGTCGAGGCCATGAAAGCAGCCAATGCCGGTCTCCCAAGCAACGCATGGTAAGGACTATCTAAGTCCACCACCTCAAACTCAACATTTTCCACCCGGCAGTTGTCACGTCCCCCAAACGATACATCCACCCGGACCTTTCCAATTGGTGCGCAGGACAAGCCCGGAACGATTCCGTGGAATGTTGTGCGGGTTGGCTGCAACATGTTTTCGGTTATGCCCAGCGTGTGCATGGTGTTCCGGTACATGATGTTTATGCTACTCCCATTGTCTATCAGCACCTTGCTGAACCTGACTCGAGCGTTTGGCCCATGAATGATCGGGTCTACCACAAGAGCGTAACCACCCGGATTAGGCATTATCTTGGGGCGATCCTTGAACGACCAGGAGATCTCTTGATCTGACCACAGCATGTATTTTGGCACTGCCGGCATCACAACGTTCACTTCCATGGAACGGCGATGCATGCTCTGTCTGTCGGTTGGTTCAGTGACGAACACAACGCAGCACATATCTGGATCATGGTAAACATTCCGGCCCAAAGGTGCCGGTGGAGGTGGTTGGCCATTGCCTTCTCCCACCTGGTTAACTTGCTGGTGTTGTTGCCGGTTTGGCTGAGGCTGTACCGGTAAAGCATTTGCTCCGGTAAGCGGCGGTGGTGGTGGTAGTTGATGCTGTCGTAGCATATCTTGAGATGGTGGTAGCATTGTGGAGCACCCTTGTGCTTGCGCATCTTTTACCGTTCCCTTGAGCATCAAGTACTTGGTCCAAGTACAATCCTTCGTCAGATGATTTGACGGGTGAGCCGGATTCGGAGTGTGCCACCGGCAAGGTTGATCCATCGCGGCTTCCATGGTGTATTTCGCAGGTTCCTGCCAATTCTTTTTCTGGCCCCAGGGTTTCTTTTCGACCCATTGTTTCTTAGGTCCCGCCCATGGCTGCGATCCGGTTCTTTGCCTCTGACTACCGCTGGCCTCAGAGTTCTCTTGTACAGCAGCAACTTGCTGCGGACCGTATCTTCGATCCGGGAAATCTTCCCTTCTTTTGTTGTTTCGGTTATCCCGGTGCTGCTCTTGGCGCTGCTGAGGCGGGTTTGATTGTTCTGGCTCAGCTTGTACTGCCGGTTGCATTGGGTCTCCCAATGCGTAGTTATCTGCCACACGTATCATTTCCGCCAGAGTTACCGGCATGTTCCGCTGCAGCTTTTGCCACAGCGGCGAACCTCTTCTGCACCCACTGCTAAACCAAGCAATGGCTTGCGCCTCTATCACCCCTTCACAGGAGTTCCTTGTGGTGTTCCACCGGGCCAGGTAATCCCGGTCTGTTTCATTTGGGCGCTGCACGCACAAGGCGAGCTGCTGCGGCCTGTTTGACCTCCGGTACGTGCTGCTGATGTTACTCACAAAAGCTTCCTCAAAGTCCAACCAACCGTTTATGCTTCCTGCCGGCAAGTTGTTCAGCCAGATTCGTGCCGGTCCCACCAAGAATGATGGTACGATTCTCACGGCCCAACGCCGGTTTCCTCCTCCAGCTACGGTTCCTCCGCCACCAGCGACGTATATCGCGGTCACGTAATCCACGAGCCAGTCTTCCGGCATAGTGGTGCCATCATATGTTTTCGTGTCACGGGGCAACTGGAAGTTGCGAACCGGTGGTCCCTCTTTCATGATCCTTTGACCAAAGCATTTTGGGCCCGGAGGACCTTCTGCCTCGATCATTTCTAACAAATATACTCTATCCAGACGGTGCCTCGCATCCCGTTCTGGCAGGTATCTTTCTCCCAAGCGATCTCCCAATGGGTTTCGGTGTGCTGTGAGTCTTGTTGAATCAGCCTCATCATAACATTACGGTACCGCGGCCCTTGCCTGCCGGTACCTCGGGGCAAGCATTTCCTCCTCCTCATACGCCGCCCTTGCAGCTCGATAATTTTGCCTGGTCTCATATTTACCGGCATGATTGTTTCCGGCATAGCCTCCTTTGGCGTAGCCTCGGTCTGCCCCTTGGCTTTTTCTACCGGCATCGTGTTGCCCGGCTTGTTGTTTTCCGGCAAGGACCGGATCATACACAGTCATCTGCTGCGCATTCATATCTTTTTCTCTTCTTCTGTCTGGATGGGGGGACGAGGCCTGCCCATGGGACTTGCTACCGGCATTCTTTGTTGAACGCGCGGATTTTGAAGCCACAGCCTTGTTTAGCTTAGCAAGCTGCTCAGCGTTCTGCTGCTCAATGGTTTCAAGCAGCTCCCGGACGCGCTCTTGTTGTTTTGCCAGAGCGTCTCCGAAAAGCGATTCACATAGCTCTACTGCAGCCTTAGCAGCTTTTATGGTTTTATCCGGGCTACTGTACTTAGGTTTCTCTACGATGCTCACAGATGCAGAGGTACTTTTGCCGGCAAGAATCTCCTTACGCAAATCCTGATCTAGATTGCGAGCCTTAAGCCGGTTTTCCGGTATCCTAGCAGCATGAGCGCTAACTGAAGCAAAGCCATGGGCAGCGTTATACTCACGTATGGTTAGGTTCAGCTTGCGCTGCGCCCTGACGACGTCCTTGCCGTTCTCGAGCAGCTTCTGGCGCTGCGCCTCCAGCTCTGCTTGCGCCGCTACCGGGTCGATGTTCTGCGCGATGGGCGTGGCGAGGACGCTCATCGCTGCCTGAAGCGGTGTCTCCGGTAGCGCGGAGGATGCTCCCGCAGCACCTGCGTCGCGCTCCAGCGGTGGCTTGGCCGCACGGGTTGATGCCGCACGCCCAGCTCCTTCTTCCACAGCTTCCTTGCCAGCGCCGACCACGCCAGCCATCATCACCTCCACGCTGCCGGCGGCGCGGCCAGCATGTAGCCACCTTGGCGGATCCGGTGCCACCAGCACCGGCGAGAGGCGCTGGCGCACAGGGACGGTGCCGAAGTAGATGCGGTGCCTGCCGAACTCGATGATGCGGCCGTTCTTGGGGAAGATGCCGCCGTTGGCGAAGCAGCCCGCGTTGTCGTTGATGAAGTCCATGGAGTAGATGCGCTGCACCAGTGCGGACACCGTACGCTGGCCGGCGACTTCGAGGAGGCCCGCCCGAATATGAACTCCAGCAAGCGCCACTTTATGCCCCACGGTGGGCGCCAACTGCCGTCGTGGTGAACGAGCAGATGCCATGGGATGGCTTAAGTTGGGACCGAATGGGCGCTAGAGGATTCGGGGAAGGGTTTTTGATTAGATAGGATGAACTTCCGGATGGTTTCCTCAAGAACTCAGCCAAAGGCAAAGGTAGAAGAAGAAACACACAAGGAAGAACTCTGCTCTAGATCTTTCTCTTCGTTGATCTCAACAGGATACAAGTTTGTGCATACAAGGATCATCGTCTACCTCTGTCTGATCGTTCGTCCCCGCAAAGGGCTATGCCCCCTCTCCTTATATAGGGGAGAGGGTGGCTTACAGGGCAAGAAACCCTAACGACATCTTTGACTAGATAAACTACTTTACAAAGTAACTTTAATCATAGGTGACGCCGGGGTCTTCTTTAATCAGGGAGGCTGACGTCCTCCGGCTTCTTTCAGCGTCATCTTCCTCTTTGGCGTCAGGGCTTCGTTTAAAGCTACTTTGCTTAGCTCATCTTTGTCCTCTAGCTCTAAAGAGAATCTTTGACCAGTCTTGCTGACATGCTCTTCTTACCGGTAGCCCGGTGTCTTCTTTATCTGGTTCCGGTATACCCCTCTTGGGGATACCGGCTTAGCTTTACTTAGCCAAACACTTATCTTTGTGCTCCGGTATAAACATTAAACCGGTATCTTGATGGCTCAAACCATCCGGTTTGGCATGCCTTTGGCATACCGGGGGTCATCCCCCCAACACCTTATGCTTGTTACCAAAGCCATGGTCAGCGCATCTATTAAGGAGGTTAAACTGGAGTAAAGCTTTAAACTCGGTGGTTCCTTGCGATTCCTCGAGTATTGGTAGAGATCCTCTTTGATATCGGCCGTGTCACTCGGGGGTTGCCGATTCACTAGCACACAAGTTCATGTTTATGAGTTCTTGAGATCATGCTATCTGGACCCTTAAATTAGATAACAATATTAGGTACACATAAACATTCATACTCATATACGAAATAATCTCAAATATAAGTTCACAAATGGATGGAATAAAATTGGCACATCACATCTCACCAATCCCCTACATCTTCCACGCCAATGGGATCTACTCACACATGAAAGGAGAATAGCATAACAACATCATAACATAGTAAATGGAGTTCATCTTGATATTACCGTAGCAGGCCCCAATAGTTGAAGATCAAATCAAAAAATACAAACCATGATGAAAATAGATGTTTCAATCCGTAATCTTATATGTATGAACCTCTCTCTCTCAGTACAAGTATGATGTAATGGATGGGGTGATGATCTTGATGAAATGGATAAAGCCTCTGCGTCGCGAGGATCAAGTTTGACTCAAAAGGAATTATTTCGTTGCAATTAGCCCATAAATACCCTTGGATCTTCCATATATGATGGTTTTCTAAAATACATAGTTGAAAACAAACTTTCGCTTAGATCACGATATTATCGTTAGTTGAAACAAAAAATCCAATAAAAACAATAAAACCAATAGATAGGTGGTGGAAAATCCATAGTAAAATGCATCAAAATTTGGAGCTATCAAGCGGGAGCGCCTGCACATGGAGCGGGATCTCCAATACCGTAAGCGGTGGGAGGCGATTGAGCAGCGGCGGGAGGCGCTAGAGCAGCAGCTGCGGGAGGAGGCGGCGGTAGCGGAGGCGGCCTGGGGGTGCAGCGGATGCGTTGGCAGCGGAGGCGGATGCGTTGGCGGCGCAAATGGAGGAGGAGGAGGACGACGACGATGACGACGAGGCAGAGGCGGCGGAGGAGGAGGACGACGACAACTTTGACTGGTCTGACGAGGACGTGCCGCACCCGGACGAGGCGGCGGATCAACAACGAGCGCTCGTCGAGTCGTTCGAGTCGCAAAAGAAGTTGCAGAACGACGCCCGTGCACGTGAAGACGAGTAGATTCGCCGTGCTGTCGAACTCTCCCTCCAGGCGGCGCAGCAGGGGAGGGCAGACGACGACGCGCTGATGGAGCACCGGCGTCTTCTCCTCATCCTCCATAGGGAGAGGCGGTGCACAACGCAGGAGTTGCGGCGGAGGGAGGCGATGACGGGACAGGGCCGTGGAACGCACCGCCGGGCGGCCAGTAGACTAGGGTTAGATAACTAGCCGTTTTCATTCAAACTTGTAAAATATAATCAAATTTAAATGAAAACTTTTATTTTCGTGCACTTTTATTTATTTGGAGGCGCACGTGGCTGGGGAGCGACGTCCCTCAAACGTGGCACGAAGAAAACGGTCCCCCAAAGGCTTAATCTGATGTCGTTTGAGGGACGATTTTGGGGACACGGCTGGAGATGCTCTTATGGACTGTGGTTCTCATCAACCACCTGAAGATGACTTGAGCAGAACTGCTATTGAGCCTATTTTAGCAGAAATTAAACACCTAGCTAGCGTTTCCTTGATCACTAACTTGAACTTTGTAAAGCGGACTGCCAGTTTTTCTCTCATCTGTGACCTGTGCGCGAAACAGGGCGCTCATTGGATAGCTGGTACTGCATAGCGTGTTGTTTACAGCTTGAGTGTAGCATGCAAATGATTTATTAAGAGGAAATGCTCCTTGTTTTAAAGAGAATGTCAGAACTGCTAGTGGCGTTTGGTCCCTTAATTTCCTTGACGTGACTTCTGCAGCAGATGGGCTTTGGTCATTCCGTACCGTTAGTGGCATATCGAGATACAGGGGCGTCCGATCATGGTCAAAGACTCGGAACAGAGGATGGACAACACTCAAAATCTCTTCTGGGATTCAGTAGCAGAGACTTGGAGGCTGAAGCGTACTAGAGGAAGAAACAATCCCTATCTTCAACAGATGAAAGTGCATGATCCGCCTTAGAATCTGCGCGCCTTCACGAGGCAAGTGTTCAATCAGGGGAGGGTGGAGCGGAGTCATGGTTTTTCTATTAGCGATTTGAGTGAGGATGGTTCTAGTGTCAAAACATGTCTGACATTAACTTAGCTCTACTTATAAATTAACTGGTGCAAACTGCTCACAGATCCGTCGTAGTCTAGGTGGTTAGGATACTCGGCTCTCACCCGAGAGACCCGGGTTCAAGTCCCGGCGACGGAATTTTTGAACCTTTTTTCTCCTCTCTCTTTTTTTTTTTCTTTGTGCGTGCATAATGGACCCTTTTCTATGGGACACCGATTCTATCTAAAATCTGCCTTTCTTTATCAATCAGGCACCGCCATTGTCAAAAAAATCATGCTGCATGTGTTAGATATATTGTGGCTAGCTGTACGCTAAGTCGCTAAACTGGGGTATTTCTGAATCCAAACGCACTAGTAGGTACAATGAATGGTTTACATGCTATGCATGAATACTTCTCTTTGGTAAAAGCAATAGTACAACTGTGAGGAGAATTACTGCGTCATAGACTATTGGATGCAAGGTGTGCCTATGAGTGAATGTGATCATGCATCCATGTAAACACAATACATCAAAAAAAAAAAATCTTGAAGCACAAAGTTGATCGCATTCCATAAAAAGGCGGGAGCTTATTATGTCGGAAAAGACAGGAAAATAGTATACACAACCAAAACATCAAAAAACCATCTAAGATTACGCTAAGGAAAAGCAATGCTCAAAATAAATAAATATTATTAACCTTGACGCAATTTTTTGCAAATAAAACATGTGCAATAAAAGGTAGATACACTAGGGTTTGGTCTCATATGCCCGCGCGTAATAAATTACAAACCGCCGGAGGAAGTTGTCCATTTGCGATGACCCCGCCAAGGAGCCTGCCTGTGTCGCGGCCAAACATTCAGTTTTTTTGGGCGTCATCGACCTTTCTCATCACACACGGAAATGACTTTTCGTGGGGTACCAAAATATCCTGCCCCAGAAAGTTTTCACATGATGTAAAATAAGGCAGACATTTAAACTTTGAACATTCAAACTTCAACCACGTAGAACTCCTATCAACACACACTACAAACCAGTAGCAGGCTATGCGTGTGTTTGGGGGGGGGGGGGGGGCATCATTACCTGCTGGGGGGAATGCTCTATTTTTTCCCTTACATCATTTTTTACATTTAGTAAATATAATATTTACAAGTTGGGGTCGTCCCCCCTCCCCGACATGTGCATAGCTACGCCACTGGTACAAACGAACAAATTACTCATTCATGAGGTGCCATCCTGCCCGTCTTCTTCGCATGTGCGGCCGTCGAAGCAAAGAACATGTTTTCATGAGCTCCAGATACGCCCTGACGAACCTAGCCATGCCTACCTCATTGGACTCATGGACGATGCGCTGCTGCATGGCGAGACGATGTTCCTTCTCCTCGTTGCACAATACCAACCGTACTTCGGGAGAGAGGATTGACGATGCGAATTCAATTCGGTAGGGGGGGGGGGATATTTCAGCTAAGCGTTTGGGCTGCGTGTTGCTACATTTTCTTTTCAGCAGGCGTGGTGTGCCCTAAATTTACAGCCCTAGAGGCCAAATATGGGGCATTGCCCCGATTTTTTACATCACCAAAATAGACATGTCACCTTTTGGAGCACTATTTTAGGCCCCAAATGCCCTTAAAAACTGTTTTTTGGGCACACACCTTATTTTACAACATCTATTGGAATGCTGTTACATGCATATACATCACATAGACCGATCATATATATGACAATTAATATATATACTTAGGTACTTACACTATATACCCAACAAAAGTGATCAAAATCTAATTACTTGATTAGTAGATTAATTAATTGATGTGACCTGTGAGTACTCTTTTGGCTGGCTGGCTCACTCTTGAGTACTCTTCTCGTTGTTCTCGGACGATGAAATTCCGATGCCAACCTGAAGCCACGGCAGTGACTCCCCTGCCACCTTCATGTCCTTGAGGTCGCTAATCTTGGCCTTCTTCGCACTGGTGCTGTCGGCCTCGTCCTCCGTGGCCGCGCCACCGCCGCCACCAGCGGCCGCATCGTTGCGGCTGCTCGTCCTAGTTTTGTTCACGTGGCTGGCGTTGCTGTGCCCTGTCCAGGAATGCACGTACATCGACGCCGGCGCGTTGAGGCAGAGCGGGATCTCGTTGAGCTCGGCGGCCTGTCTTGTGGCGATCGCCTCGGCCGACGGATTTGTTGGCACGTTGAGGTCAAGGATTCGCTGATCGGTGGCGGCGTCGAACACCGGGCGGCCGAGGGTGAGGTGGTGGCACATGGCGGCCATGAGGTGATCTGGAACAACGGGCTGGAGCTTGGCCGGATCCGCCGAGCTGGAGGTGAGCCAGTGGCATCTCTTGTGGCCGCCGAGCGCTTGCCCCGACGTGAACACGCGGTGGCAGATGGAGCATTCATGCACCTTCCCCTTCTTCTTGAACGGCGAGAAGGCGGATGGTCCCGTCGCGGCATCAGCGACCGGCATTTCCGGCGCTGGTGTGGCCGCGGCAACCTCGCTGGTGCCCACGTTCACAGTCTTGCCGATGTGATTGATGTGACTGTCATCGAGGTAAGGGTTCTTTGGTTCTGTAGTGGATGTTTCTCCTAAGATGGCGGTCAAGGACAGCTTGCTGTTGTCGGGTGGATATGGAGGAGGAGTGGCGGTGGACTGAGGTTCAGTGCGGCTGCTGCTCTCTAGCTTGGCGGCGAAGCACCCCTTGACTTTCTTGTGGCTGGCGCGGTGGCCGCCGAGAGCCTGGTGCGAGGTGAACACCTTCTTGCACGCCTTGCATTCGAACAGGCCGCGCGGCACGGCCGGAACGTGCTGCGCAACCACCACCTGCGGCGCGGGGAACCTCATCTGCGCCGCGAGCGGGGCCACGATGGAGATCGGCTGCGGCAGCAGGAGCCGGTTCCTCTCGTCGTCCTTGCTGGCCGACGCGCACGACTCCTGGTCGGCGTCGACCACGGCCGCGGCGGGCTGCGGCTGCGCGACGACGCGAGACGACGAGAGCATGACGAGGCAATTGGCGAGGTCCTCCTCCTCGCTGGACGGGGCCGACTGCTGCAGCTCCGACAGGGTGCCGGCCGCCACCTTGGCGCGGCGCGAGCGTTTCCCCTTGGACCAGCCGGACGCCAGCGCGAGGTCCTCGTCGTCCTCCTCGGCGCCGTCCTCGGCCGGGTCGCGCGGCGGCGACGAGGAACGCAACGAGCCGGCGGCGTCGTCCAGGTCTTGGTCGTCGTCGTCAAAGCCGCACCTGCCGTGGTCGAGCAGCGACTTCCAGGACGTGAACTCCTTCCCGCAGTTCTCGCACACCCGGCAGCTCCGTAGCCGCCCAGGGTTGGCGCGGAGGCCGTACATTCGTTTCGCCGTCGTGGACGGGCTCCCCGCCTGGTGATCTTCGGAGGAGGGTTCGCCGCACGGCGCCGAGACACCATCGTCGTCCTCGTCGTCCAACTCCAACGTGCCGTCGTCGTCCTCGGCGCTAATCCCGTCGTCCGCGATCCCGTGCGCCCTCATGTGGCCGCCGAGCGCCCGCCCGCACATGAACCCCTTCTTGCACACCCTGCAGTGGTGCTTGTAGGCCTGCGCCGGCGCCGTCGGCGGAGGAGGCAGGGGCGGGGGCGGGGGCGGGCGCGGGATCAACTGCATCTGGGGCGCCACCACCACGGCCGGCTGCTGCTGGTTCTCCATGACCATGGCCATGATCCGGCGGCGGCGTTTATTCGGGCAGTGGCGCGCATTCGTCGAGCGATCGAAGAGCTAGCTAGGACGGGTGATTGGTGTCGTGGCACGTATTATATATAATCTGCATGCCACTGCTAAAGATAGTGGTGCAGTGAACTAGAATAGGCAAGGGGATTGCTTTTGCTTCTACGGCTGCAATGCTTCTCCTTCCCTCCGGACTTGCCCCCTGCATGCTCGGAAACTTGAAAGATTCGTAAGGGTGGCCTCCCTTTTTGTGTCTCCAGGGGTAGTACACTTTTATTTTCTCTAGAGTTTGAGAATATTCTCCTGTTTTGACCCGATTTTGAGAATATTCTCTTGAGTTCTGCAATGGGTTAGTACATTGTTTTCTTGAGAGTGCAAAGGGTACATATTTTTGTTTTGAGGATAGGTAGTACATATTTTGCTTTCATGCACCGAACGGGCTGTGTTGGCCCATGGGCTAACCAGCCAGCCTTCTGCGAGCCAACTCACTTGATGCCTAGCCCAAATCTCGAAAAATATGGCCCAACACACGTACAGACGTACTCCGTACTCCGTACTTGAGCCGATCCGGATCTCGCCGTCCCCACCGGCCACCGCACCGCCGACGAAGACACACGCGCGCTCCTCTCTCCCCTTCGCGCGCGCCACCCTCGACGGCTGGGTTGAGCTAGGCATCTCCCTCACCGGACCACTCGAGTCGACCTGACACAGCGGAGGGCGGCCCTAGCCCCCAGAGACAGCAGCAAGGCGACGAGCGAGAATACCAGCGGGCAGCGGAGTAGCAGATCAGGCGGGGATTCGCGCACGGTCTGCGCCGCGGCGGCCAGGTATCACGTGCAGCTTCTTCTCTTCTTCACACGATTGTAGAAATTCATGATTTTATTAGGGGCGAGGTCTGAACATAAGCATAGGAGATCAGCAGCATATTAAGAGAGTAGCATCAGACACTGATTAGCTAGCATATGTGCAGATTAGATTAGAGGGGAGGTCTAGTTTCCTGAATTTCGAGAGATCTAATCTCATCGATTCTTCAACTAACAGCTACTGCCTCAATGCAGATTTGCTATTGTATTGTATTACTGATAATTATTATGGAATTATGGTCTCTTACGTAATGTTAGTTTGTTACTACTGTATTGAAAAACGTTGCTGTCATACTTCATATATTGCATTGACAAAAAATATCACAATGACATCTAGAGCCTAGCGCGGCCAGTGCTGCGGAGGCGGTTGCATCTGGGTGAATCTCAGGTAAGCAAGTAGCTAGCTGCCGCAGGGCTGACTAGTTGTGTCCACACCGTAATCTCAAATATGTTCCGTCAAAACAGTCATCTCAATGACGTAGTACTAATTGCAACATATTGAGTGACGTTCCCTTGATGCCATGTTGTAGTGACATATCAGGTATAGTCTCCTTGTGTACCATCCCTGTTCTGAATCCTTAACCCCCCATGTTAAACATATTTTTAGTCCTGTAGTAGACCCTCGGAGACTGGCATATGGTTCGGTCCTGCAGCTAATTCAGTACGCTAAGATGATTCACACACTTATGATTATTAGACGTTTATTTGGCTTGTTGATTCATGCACTTGTTGAACAATTCGTGTTCTTGCATGGTTTTTCCTGTAGGTTTTTTTTTTGTTCTATTGTAGTCGTGGACTCTTGGTAATATATTTGTAATTATTAAATTTTGTTCTGTGCATGCAACCAAATTCCGCGCCAAACTCCATCCTCTTTTTACCGAGATGTTGGAACCAAGATATATGATCTACATCCGTTTCCCTGTCTTTCGGTTGCCTTGTAATGACTTATTCATCATGTGTAGAACATATATGGGGTGTATACTTTCTTATTTTCTTGATCAACTTATCTAATCCTTAACATTAACTCTGTTTGAACTTTGAACATGTGATATTCACATTATGTTGCCATTTTCTTGTAATACTGCTTGAATGATTGTTCAATCCACCAAAAGTTCAATATAATATTTATTGTTGCCGATATGGATACTTGATAGGAATGATTTTAGATCGTGCTACAAGCTGTTTGTAACCAAATCCATCATTTCAGAAAGTAGGTAATCATCCATCTCGTTGGGTGGAATATGACATATTTTGGTTTTAATGGCAGTGGATTCTTTTGTATCTTGTTTTTGTTTGGGCATAATATTTGTGTAATGAAATGTGCAAATGTTCACTTATGGCCGTCAATTATGATCATTTCCTTCATCAGATGTGAGCTTTACACCCCGTTCCTCCTTCTCCTAGTTGGGCATTTGAATTGACCTGGGGAGTTTGGTCTGCTTTTTATTTTGGATTGGGTAATGAACCTTTGTCCGAGTTGATTTGACTGGACCTATGTAACTGAAATTGGAACACCATCCGTTTGGAGCTACACTGCTTCAGTCATTTGGTACTGCAGCTGGAGCAGCAGCTCTTGTTTTAAAATTCTGTAGTCCAGATTAGGTTTCTGCTGCTCGGCGCAGAAAATCTTGTTCTTTACTTAGTGGACAGATTGGTGATCACTGATCAGCGTACGTGTTCTTTCCAGGCTGCCATGCCAAACAATTGGCGTTGACCATGTGTTTGGACACTGTTTGGATGGAGCCCGCTATTTGGCGTGCCCATGCTAGCTTCAGCTCTGCAATACAATTTTATGCCAATGCTTCGGCTAGATGTGGGCGGCTTAAAGCCACACCAATATTTTGGCTCTCCCTTGCATTGGCAGAGCCATCCAAGGCAAAAATCAAACAGACACGGATTGGTAGCAAAGTATTTTTGAAGTATTTCAACAGTACTACAGTTTTTTAAAATACCACAGTTTCAAATACTTTGACATGTTTGGCTGTGACTAAAGACTGCATTATTAAATATTATTACTTCATTATGCCTCAAAACATGCTATTTTTGAAGTATTGGAAAAAAAACTTTAGACCTCTTTTTCTGAAACTGAAGTATTGCCAGAGGATGCATAAAATACTATGGTATTGTAATATTTCAGTTTTAGAAATACTTTGTTGCCAAACTAGGCCTTGGCCTTTTTTTGTGTGTTTTCAGTAAGTCTTGTATGTCCAGTTATTGCTTCATTCGTAGCAGCATGGTAAATCCCTGAATTGACCCATGCAGATATTAGGATGGATGAGGTCACACAAGCTGTTGAAAACCTGAAAAAGGAGTGGAGCCATGTAGTTACGCAACTTGAGGTGTGCATTGCTGCAATTGAGTCATGTGGGAAGATGGGAAAAGGGACAGAGGAAGCAAATTCTCTTCCTAGGTTGAATGGTTCTGCGCAGGATGCACTGCAATTACTCAATGCACTGCAGTGCAGGCTTGATCTTCTAGCAGAGCAGCTACCCAGCTTTGAAGAAGTGCAGTCTGGCCAGGCAACCTTAGCGTCATGGAAGGAACAATATCAAAAGTAAGCTATTCGTAGTTTCTTTTCTTATTATTTTTGCTTTATCCTTAGTTTATGTACCAACTAATTTCCTGTTTGCAGGCTGCGGACGAGCCTCAGGAGTGCTAATTTACAAGCAAAAGAGAACATTAAGAAAGCTGCGGAAGAAGAGGTGTGTGATTTCTCTTCAGAGTATTCTCCATTATTTTGATTGTTTATTGCCTTAGCAATACATGCTTGTAATCTAAGGCACTCTCACGTTTAAATTGTGCTTTCTTCAGAGGAAGCTGCTTCTGGGAGGAGGAGAAGAGTCCACCATCCGGAGACGCAATCTCCAGTAAGTTGATCACATGAAGTCCTTTTCCTGTTGTTAAATATTAGGATTATCTGAGTCGTTAGCTGCAGAATGTGTTTGATGATCTATTCAATTTCATGGCAAGTCCTTGCAAACGTAGAAAAATGGTCCACAAGGGCATCTGTTGTGAATTTAGTTCTGAAGGAATAAGTTTATCCCCCCAACTGGGACTATTGAAAATATCTACTTAACTCATCAAACTATTTTGTCTTATTTACACGATGGTGGTTTAGCTGTCCATTTTTGTTCATGTGGTGGTTGTTTTTGCCACACAGCAGCTTACATCACGGGATATTAAGCAAGGGAAAGGCTGCCTAGAAATTCCCCTCCCCTGACCCCACAATGTCTGGGAGCTTTCAGCAATGGGTACTTCCTTTCAGAAGGGTGGGCCTGGTGTAGTGGTAGAGTATCTCCACTTGTGTCCTAGAGGTCCTGGGTTCGAATTAGCCTCTTTGCATTAAAAATCAAGGGAAAGGGAGCCTAGAAATTCCGTTCCCCAGACCCCTCAAGTGTGGGAGCTTTCGGCACTGGGTACACTCTTTTTTTAGCAGCTTACATCATGGAATATTTGCCAGGGCAGCATAGCAGTCAATAAGTGGCAGCAATTCTATACCTAATAATAAAGAGAGAAAAGTTTCTCCCCAAAATTTTCATCTGTTTTCCCTTTACCCTTATTTTCGATGGAAATTACAGCATGCGCTGCGTGCCCGGCCGGGTCTGTGCCACGAGGAGGGCCTGCTTCCTCACCAGGTGTCCCGTGCCGTGATCAGCACCTACAGCTTCATAAAGATTTTAAGAAAACTGGTATGTTTGGTTGCATGGGACAGTTCAGAATTAAAGAAGGAACTCGAGAGAGGAAGGGTAGGGGATCAGACGGGGGAATCGATCCATGGATGAATTTGGGGAAATGGTGACCACCAAGCCAGTGCTTCGCTCCTCCTCCTCCTTTCCTTCCCCACATACGTGAGCTTGCGCACCCGCAGCCATCCATCCAATTCCGCGCCTGGGCACTCCTCCACCCAACCTGCAGCTAGCTGAGCCAGAAGGCGTTGCGGCTCGGGTCCCTCACCAGGAGCAGGACGAGCTCCGTGAGCGAGGCCACAAACTCAGGTCGTCTTGCAGTAGAGAAGTCCAGATACCGCCATGGGTAGCTGCTCCTCGGCACGATGTCACTGGCGACGTGACCGTTGCTGCTGTCCTGCCAGAACCCAGAAACCCTTGGCCTTGTCGGCCTGTCCTTCCATGCCTGTTTGCTGCTTCTCACCAGGAGTGTCGCTGGCAGGGACAACATAAGGCTTTGCCAGTTTGGTCATCAGAGTCCACCATGGATTCCAGTTCAGTTCAAAGATTCATCTGCAGCTTGTCTTTGGTCTCGGGCACACCTTCCTTATCTGCATGGCACAGAGACAACGCGGCAAGTGCATAATATGACACTACACAAATCGACTTCAGAGTCACATCCCATGGACATAAGGACATACAGACCCTTCATACTGGCCGAAACTTTCTAGTTCTATTTTTTTTTGTAACAAACTAAACTTTCTATACCCTTTGTCTAATAAATGTAGTGGAGTGGGCTAGCATAGGCAGGTGTGATCCCAGCAGATCTGTCAATGTGTGTCATCAGATTGCCAACTTGCACAAGCATTCCAAACTTGGGAAGAAAGATCCATGCATGGTTTATATGGGTAGTGAGGAGTATAACCCGAGTTTAGACCTAAAAACCGAACAGGAACTGAGCGTGAACCCAAAAGCCAAATTACCCT
Source organism: Lolium rigidum (assembly GCF_022539505.1). Classification (NCBI taxonomy): domain Eukaryota; kingdom Viridiplantae; phylum Streptophyta; class Magnoliopsida; order Poales; family Poaceae; genus Lolium; species Lolium rigidum. The sequence goes on from NC_061509.1 coordinate 149,091,874, forward strand.
GAAATTTGGTCAACTCGGGTTGATTCGGTCAATCCGCATCCCTATTTCTCCCCCAACGACCTATCTGCATTCCTTTACTCCTGACCCTGAGGGAGGCAAAGGTCTTCTCGGAGTGGGGTGAGGTGGCGATGGTGGCCCATGGCTTTGCTGGCGTTGGCGCACGTGTACCAGATGGTCTGGCTGAAGCGGCGGACAGAGGAGGCACTGGCGTTGCGCCTAACCGTGGAGCACGCTGAAGCTGGCTGGTTTCTGCAACACGCAGCAGCTGTACCAACAAGAACATACTCCGTGCGCCTTGACGACATGGATTTTTTGCCTCTTTCGTTAAAACACACCAGTATGTTTACTACTCCCTCAGACCCACAAAGGATATTTTCGATTTTTCTTAAATAAAATATGTCCTCTTCTCCGGTTCTCCCTCATCCTCTGTCTACTGACTTGCCTGTCAACCCCATGAACTGCCTGCTAAGTCAAACTGCAGGGAACAACTGTAACAGTATTGAGGAGATCAGAGATTTAGGTAAAGATTTCAAGCACATATCCTGTCTAGGAGCATGCCAGTACACAAAATCATCTTTTTTGTATGGAGATATCCGATCAAGGATGCCTTTTTTTTAATTGTAGAAGCATCGAATACCCACAGCAAATGATGAAGAACCTCAAGTAACTGAATCCAGTTGTGGGGTCAAGAAATTGAGCAATGAAAATAAGAACATGCCTGGAAAGAAAAGAGAAGTGCATAAATTTTGTCACGGCTCGTGCTTGAATGAGGACTTTTTCTTGCTCAGCCGCTGGAGAGATCTCCAAGCTTGGTGGCATGATAGGCACAACCAAACAGATGGCGTTGTTGGATTCCACAATGAGCTAGCGCAAGGCATCATTGGAGCCTTGGAAACAGCGGGTGCACACGACGGGACAGTCAGCTGGCTTGTTTTGACCATATCGCATTAGCAGCAGCGCCAATTACCATGCATTCTTTATGCTAATTCGAGTCCCTGCAGGCATTTTTTGCACTTGCTAGGATAGTGCAGTCTGGAGGGCAATGTGTGCAGTGATGGAGGCAAAGGAGCCTTGAACTCATGATATTTCTAAGGTGATAGGCATGGTGATGTTAACCGCCGATATGGACAGGGGAGGGGATAAAAATAACTTACTCCTTATGTAAACTATGTAATGTGGTAATTCAGTTAGAAATTGATAAAAAATAGTGTTATTTGGTTAGGTCATCACCTCAACATATTTTTTTTTCTTCGATGAACATAAAGTGATATTACGCCAATCAAAGGGCTACCTTCTTAGATCCATTATGAAATTCTATAGTTTATGTTTGTGTAATGAATACTAACCTAATAAATGATACAGGACAAAAGCCGGGATGACATCCGCTGCAGAAAGTATTACTGAGAGCCTACGCCGATCTCGACAAATGATGGTTCAGGTTAGCACTCCTGCTTGGTTAATTGATATGATGTATGCTAATAATTTTTTGTCGTGAGTTGATATTTTTTTATGTCGACAGGAAGTGGAAAGAAGTGCTAATACCTTGTCAACCTTTGGTAAGTTTCTCTGTGATTAAGCTTGTGCTCAAGAAGCTCTCACATGTATGTTCCCTTTCTGGAAAGACTAAATTCCAAGCTTTGCTCACATCTCTTGAACAGTAATTATTTGTTTCTTTCTAGTTATTCATGTGCTGGACAAATAAAGTATGTTCATAGATATTTGAGATAGCTGTAGTTGGTTACATGCATTTGAAGTTGAGCTTTCCTCACAAATTTGCTGTTATTCTACGATAGAAACTTTTGGTTATTATTAAGAAACTACGGCAGTCATGTGCTTCTAGTTGCGCATAGGAACTATTCTTCTCTGCTGCAGCAATGCATTTTCAGAACTATCAAGGCCAAGTATTGTGAGCTAATTTAAACATTTATTCAGATGAATCAACAAGTGTGCTTCGGCAAGCTGAAGGCGAATATCAAGGACACCGCTCTTTGCTGATGCGTACCCGTGGTTTGCTCTCCACAATGCAACGACAAGATGTTCTTGATAGGTAGGTGCCATCAAACTTTTTTGGAGTCCGATATTGTATGATATGGTTTTAGTGTCTGCACTATATTCTTGATTTTTTTTTAGGTGTGCATACCCTCCAATTTTTCCCTGCGTCCGCCACTGGTTTAAGTGATATACCTACAGCTGTTGTGCTATGCATCTGTTTTTTTTACTTGCAAGATAACGTTCTTCTTGTGTAATAGCAGTACTGTCTGAGCTGTGCCAATTGCTAATTATATCTGTTTTCAGGATCATCCTGACTATTGGGTTCCTCATTTTCTCCTTGGCGGTCCTTTATGTCGTCTCAAGACGTATTGGTCTGCTGACACTGCAAAGGAAGCTGGCCGATGCCATCAGATCAGGCTCAATATCAGCCGAAGACATCGTAGCTAAGGTGCACCATGGACCTGCCCCAGTGAATGCTCCTCCTAGTGTTCCTCCTGTTTATGATGAACTGTGATTGACTTCCATCCATTGTTTATACATCAAGAACAAGCAAGTTACCTTTGATATTCTTTGTACATGTTGTCTAGATGTTGTAAGAAGAAGCTGTACCAGTGCACCGACCTGCTGTCAGACTTGAGTTGAACACCCCAGTTCTGTTCACATCCATTCGTTGAGTCAAATCTCCTGCCGGTTTTAGGATATTGTTCAGTAGTCAACATGAAGCTATCTCGTGTGGTTGTTCTTGCTCCAGCTCTGAATTAGAAGCTATATTCTACTCCCATGCGATTCATGCGTGTCTATCCCTCTAGCCTAAGAAACTATGAGCATGGCCTTAATTAATCTGCCTCCTGGATGAAGCATGAAGATTTTGGTGGCTAAATTAATTTGCACATCTAGCACACGATCGGATCGTATCTCTTGCGTAAATATGCAATGTCAACTGCGCTGGGAGCACAGCGAAATGAGCCAATGATAGAGGCGTGTATGTATGAGCTTGATTGGATTTACAAATTCGTCCTGGAGTGTTCTCTGCACAAAAGCAGCTGCGTGAACACGGGTGTGTCTACGTCTAAGTTGACTGAGATTTTCTTAAGTCTCAGTCATCTCAGAAAAGTGCAACGGCAGTTCAAAGAAAAGTGCAACTCGGTCCAGTTGCACATTTCTGGTAGAAAAGTGCAATTGCACTTTTTAACAGAAAAGTGCAACTCAAGCACTTTTTTGTAAGTGACTTAGACAAAGAAATGAACTGGACAAAGCTAGCAAAGTTGACTAAGCAAGACATATAGTGTATAAATGTGGACTAAGCTCTATATCAGTTACACAATACTGTACAGGCTACAGCACCATAGAAGCTACGATTCGTATTGCAATTTTCGTCATGGCTCCTCCCTCCACCCATCTGGCCGCCTGTGTCTCGACGTCAGAAACCAAGGACGCAGAATCCCACAAGGAAACCTACGAGCAGCTCGCGCAGGTGGTGTCGTCCACCTACGAGGCCGCCACCCTGACGGCTGGTACACCGCCCTGCCGGTGATGGTCGGCGCCCTCTCGTCGCGCACAGGCACTTCGAGGCGCGCGACACCGACGTGCTTGTCGCCACCATCCCCAAGTCCGGGACGACCTGGATCAAGGCGCTTCTCTACGCGGCGGCGCACCGCACCGTGGACAGATCGTCTATACTCCAGCAGCTCGCCTCCCACAACTCTCACCAGCTCGTGCCTTCCCTCGAGACCCAGGTGTACACCAAGTGCCAGATCCCTGACCATGGCTCGCTGCCGGCGCCGCGGCTCTTCGGAACGCACATCCCCGCCCAGTCGCTGCCACCATCCGTCGCCGCCTCGGGCTGCAAGGTGCATATTTCTAGCGTTCTGAGCAATATCTCGCTAAATGATGCAGGCACAGTCGTCCGCTACAACACCATTTTTAAGGCTTGCGCTATTTCGTCGTAGCACGCTATTTAAAATATTGATTTCTAGTTCTATTTGGTTATATGACTTTGCGCTAGTGCGACGATATGAAATTCCTTGCATCATATATTGTGCATGCAGGTGGTGTACTTGAGCAGGGACCCAAAGGACTGCTTCGTGTCGTTGTGGCACTTCATGAACATGCTGACCCCAATGGACATCGACGAGGCGCTCGGCATGTTTTGCGACGGCGTCTCGCTGTTTGGGCCATTCTGGGACCACGTGCTGAGCTACTGGCGGTGGCACGTTGAGAGGCCCGATCAAGTGCTCTTCCTCACCTACGAGGAGCTCACTGCTGACACGCTCGGACAGCTGCGACGCCTCGCCGAGTTCATCGGACGCCCCTTCACGCCGGAGGAGAAAGGGACTGGGGTGGACAAGGAGATCGTGGAGGCCTGTGCCATGAAGAACATGGTCAAGCAGGAGGTGAACCAAACGGGGACGACCGAGATGACTGAGATTCCCATGCCCAACGAGATCTTCTTCCGACGCGGTGTGGTCACTGGTCGGAGACTCGTCCAACTACCTCTCGCTGGAGATGGGCCGAAAGATCGATGGGATTACGAAGCGCAAGTTCAAAAGATCCGGCCTCATGCTGCCAAAGGAAGTCTAGCATTCCACATGTTCGTTGTAAGGCTTTTACCGGTCTTTGTTGAATAAATAAAATAAAAGTTACATGCATCACTTTGATGCAAAAGCTGGGTAATTCCCCTTTTAGGAAAATGTGTGCTTTTACTAACATCACATTTCGTTTTTAAAAATGTTTACCTTTATTATTTGCTTGTTTTTGTTATGTACTGCACCTTCCGGGCGCTTGCTTGGATGAGTAAATCCTGCAATGTTGACCAAACGGGACAGTACTAACCAGCTATGTTCTTGTTGTGTACTGCACCTTCCGACCGCTTCCTTGCCAGAAGAAAAACCTGCAATGTTGATCAAATGGGAGACGACTAACCAGCTATGTTCAATTAAATGATTAAGCACCGTGCCATCAAGATCGATTCAAACCCATGTAATGTTGTCTTAGATCTATTTTGTGTGACTCGATCCCGGTGATTCACGCAGCTGATCCTACAGCGGGGACCTGTTTACGGAGGTCTATACACGGTTGAAGGATACGACGAGGGATATTTTTTCCCTACATGAGTGGCAGCATAATCTACAGATTGGGCCTCCGCCTTCACCTAGGTGTTTTACATTTGCTCATGTCTGATATGAAATTCGTCATTTTTAGCACTCCAGACATTTGAAACTTTTTGAACGGTTGTGTGCATCTTAGCTATGCAGAGATCGGATGCTTTTTATGAGTAATAAAACGCCTATTAAAAAAAAAACAGTGGGGGCGTGGCCAGTGATCCCCTCTTGCGTCACAATGGGAGGCTTCCTACACATCTCTACTACTTATAAAGGCACGAAGTGCCGTAGGAAAATTGAATCTCCACCGTTTATGTACGCGCATCACACGGTCCAGATTTCGTTGTTCTCCCACAACCCTCAACCGTCGGCCACGCCCGCAATTTGGTAGATCCTAAAATTACGTTGTAAATTAACAGCTACATATGCAGGCCAACCATTCCAAAAATCACGCAGCATAATTATCTCCCAAAATATACTTTCCTTGCCTAATTTAATCAAATGAGGGGAGCTGGAGACAAATTGCTGACTCGCTCGACTCGCCGCCATCGGCTTGGATGTTGTCGCGTCAGAGAGGCCCTGGGTTCCGTCGTTCCCACACCGGTGACATGTACGTGGAACTGTGGAAGGCCCTTGCGCGACCATGAGGAGGACAGCCGCGTCCGCCATAACTACTCCCACGTCCGTCGCACGGCGTGCCGTTGAAGATTCGCATGGCGTGCACAACAAACAGTTTCAGGTACTGCAAGACCTGCCGCCGGTACTAGACCGAGGGGCGAGGGCGGATCCTTGCGCAACGTCCCCGTAGGTGGCGGCTCCCTCAAGAACAAGCATGGAGCCCGCAACGCATGCGCGGCAAGGTATTTTTGTAGTGTACGAAGATGTCCAGGATGGCGCTTCAATGCCTCGACGACGTACGCAGAGAGGTCTTCCGGCGGGTGTCTCAAGCATGCTGGGCGTCCTGGGCGCAGAGAGGTCTTCCTTTTTCTGATGCCTTCAGCCTTTTCTGTTTCTTCTAGGGCGTCATGGGCGTGCACAACGGTGCCCTCTGATTCCTTATCCCAAAGAATTGCCAGCTGTAACTAATGGTGAATTTTTTTGGGTCAAATTTCTCATCACTTCTTGATGCTATGGTTTCAGAGAAAAACACACGAGATTGAACTTGTGCAGTTATTTTGCAATGTAAAGTTTGTTTGTATGAGTTTGAGTTCCCATGCTGATGTTTTACAAAGAAAAGAAAAACTATGCCCACATCACTCAAGCAAGATGTATTTGATGCGATTCGTAGAAATTGGAACTTTTTGAGACATGCACTTCACATAACGATCCTATGAAATCCGACCCGCAGATGGTGCATGCAAAATGGGGCGAAGGTGAAATCACAACCGTTCCTGTTACTCATGTGTCTTGAGATTCGGTCCAGCACGGTCTCACATGGAAAGAGAATCTACAACTGCCATATGTATAAAACTAACAGTACTTCTGATAGGACTGTATGTACCATCTAACAAATTTGGATGGACTCTATAAATTTAGCACGCCATATCGCAGGACTACATAGTCATGTCATAGGAACTTCATGCGCAAATAATAGAGGACTCTATAGATATAAGTCACGAAATAAATTTTAAAATATTAAATATTAGACTCATTTTGACAAGCTCATCGCGAGGAAGTCAAATATGCAAACAAAATCTCATTTACATTTGTTCCGTGAAAGTTGTGCTCGTTTTTCAATTTGTAGTGTAGTTGGAGAAGGGAATCTTTTGGTATGAGTGGTCACATGTGCGGTCCCCACTGGTGGACATCCCAATGACATGCAATGGCTCAGATTTCACTTGCGCCCCATTTCATAAGTGACATTGCATTTTCGTATGAAATCTGGTTGCCTACAGTTTGTGTGGTTGTCTCATATCTTCAATATTACAATTGTGCTACAGCGTGCTGCTGGTGTCCAGTGGGGCACACGGCATTGTTCTTGAAAGTGAAGGCCAATGCGCATATATTGAGGTGTAGTAGCTTATATATTTGTCCAGCTGATCAAGGTATATCTGCAACCACCTATACACATCTTTATACCATTCATTTGGAGAAGCAATGCCTCTGACTACAAAATTGCAACATGATTGGTTGTCGAAGTGAATAGGCCACATTCCATATTAAAGCAACAAGGAGGTTTCACATTCTTATCAACCCTGCCTAGAAGAGATTTGGGCAAACGTAAGTTATTTGTAATACTCTTTTTGAGTGAGATGAGCAACACTAACGAGGTAGATAACAATGTGAAGAGTATCTTTTGATTAGTTGATTTCTTTTTCTTTGTGTGTTAGATATGGCACTCTATCTCCGGACTTCTGGTTTCCATCAAGTTTGAGAGCTCAATCGATCCTTCAGGTCAAGTAGATCGATTCATTTATTTTAGCTTATTAATTATATTTGTTTTGGAAATTATATCTTAATTAAGCATTGAATTGTTTTGTGGCAGAACATTTCAAATATAGATGGAGAAATGAGTAATATAATTTTGAGCTCTTTTATTTGGCTTCATTCGTATTTGCTGAGAACATCCTTGCATGTATAGTGGTGTTGGGACTTCCAGATGTAAACCACCTAGGCTTCATCTACAGAAGTGTCGTGGGAATCTTCATGAGTTAGGAACTCAAGTTTGGAGGTGACCTTACATTGTTGCTGGACAGAGGCGACAATCAATACCTCAAAAAATCCTTGTGAAGTGGTTATTAAGAAATTTTATTAATGACATTCAAGACGTGCATTGCACGTGCCCGCTTACTAGTCATGCTTCAACGAGCGTAGTGGTTGCAATTTTACTTCATTGCGCGTCTCATCCTTTGGTCCTTCCTGATTCAGAGGGAATCACCGTTGACTTTCCTAAGCCACAACCTGAGAAGGTGGTGCTTGATGGTAGCAAGTTAGATTTCAGGCTCATTCGGCGGGCCACCACCCCCATCTTTGGACCAAGTTTTGACAAAAAAAAATTGGGAAGGGGTTACATCAATTTTTTAGTCCTTCGTCCCACAAACTCTCGTAAATTGTGTTCGCCCCTGCAGTTTTCACCAAGCTCAGCCACTGGATGTAATGAGCATATACTTCCGCGCCGGCAACATACCCTCTCTTTCTTAACTGCATTGCAGCTTGAAAAATGCAAAGGTGGTAAGGAGAAGGTGCATAACCACAAGGCAACCCGGTAACCAGGGTACAAGCAAGGGTGGATCGGAAAACTTCACATGCACTGAGAGCCATCACTGGCTTGGAGTAATGAGGTCCCCTTGTTTCATCTAAAAAAAATTCTAGCTCTATGATACGTTGTGGCGAGGTCTCTGTTCAAGTCCAGGATGGCCCAGCTGCGCCAAGGAAAAAAATAGAGCTCGGTGGGTAATACGTCTCAAACGTATCTATAATTTTTGATGCTCCATGCTTGTTTTATACCAATTCATATATGTTTTTCTTACACTTCGTTGCACTTTTACAAGATTTCCGGCACTAACCTATTAACAAGATGCCACAGTGCCAGTTTCCTGTTTTCTGTTGTTTTTGTATTTCAGAAAAGTTGTACAGGAAATATTCTCAGAATTAGACGAAACAAAAGCCGAAGTCAATATTTTATCGCAGCGAAGACGAAGTCCGAAGGGGGGGGGGGGGGGCAAAGAGGCGCAGCAGGGCGCCCAAACCACCCCTTGGTGCAACCTGGACCTGGCCCACGCCTAGGGTAGGTCTGGGGCCACCAGGCCTCCACCGATCTCGCCCTTCCGCCTATATAAAGCTCCCGATGCAAAAACCATAGATATACCAGCCTCCGCCCACGAAAAGTTCCGTAGCTCCGCCGCCGTTGCATACAAGATTCGGGGGACAGAAGTCTCTGTTTCGGCACCCTGCCGGGACGGGAATTGCCCCCGGAGCCATCTCCATTGACTCCACCACCATCTCCATCGCCGTTGCCGACTCCCATGATGAGGAGGGAGTAGTTTTCCCACCGGGGCTGAGGGCTCTACCGGTAGCTATGTGGTTTATCTCTCTCTCTCCCATGGTGTGATCTTTATGTGACCATGAGCTTTGTAATCTAGATGTCGTTATGCTATTCAAGTGGATTTTACTTATGTGATCTCCGGAGACTCCTTGTCCCACGTGTGTAAAGGTGGAGTGTGTGTACCGTGTGGGTCTCTTAGGCTATATTTCACAGAATACTTGTTCACTGAATTATGATTTGAGTTGGATGTCTCTATGAAATTGTGGTGTGTTAGTACCTCCTATGAATGCTCAAATTACAGCGTGGGGTGTTCATTAGTACTTGGGAATACATCTTTAAGGTTTGCTTTTGCAGCCATACACGGTGAATTAGTGTTCCTTATCCAACCGAAGAGTAGTTCAGAGTAGCATAGTGAAATGCTTATATTTATATTCCTTTATGATATCATTGTTGAGAGTGACCACTAGTGAAAGTATGATCCCTGGGCCTTGTTTCCAAACATCGAATTACCATTGATTTACTGTTTACTTGCTGCCATATTTATTTCAGATTGTTATTACCACTCATATTCATCCATATCACTTGCATTTTACTATCTCTTCACCGAACTAGTGCACCTATACATCTGACAAGTGTATTGGGTGTGTTGGGGAAAGAAGATATTTCTTGTATCATAATTGCAGGGTTGCTTGAGAGGATATCTTTGACCTCTACTTCCCTGCGTCCGATAAACCTTGGGTGATCCACTTAAGGGAAACTTGGTGCTCTTCTACAAACCTCTGCACTTGGAGGCCCAACATTATCTACAAGAATATAAGTGTGCGTAGACATCAAGCTCTTTTCTGGCGCCGTTGCCGGGGAGGTAAGGTAAAAGGTACTCACATCCTCTCGCTACTAAGTTTACTAGTTGCTGGTGAGTGCTCGAAATTATTTCCTTTAGATTCTGCAATTACATATTTTTGTTTCTTGTTTTTATTTTCACTAGTTAGGCTTAATGGAAAATAACAAAAAAAATTAGAGAGCTTTATAGTATTTATCTTGAGTTAGGGCATGAGGTGTTTGAAGAGAAAATTAAAAAACCTATGGAACTTTACTTGCATGCTGGTAGCAACATTATTAGTATGAATTCTTTGAACACCATTATTTCTAATGCTATGGAAAAGTCTAAACTTGGGGAAGCTAGTTTTTATGAAAATGATCTTTTTAGTTCCCGAGCTTTAGAGGAGGAAATTTACTTTGATGATACTATGCCTCCAATATATGAAGATTACAATGATGATTATGTTATTTTCAGTCCACCTACCATTGAGGAGAAACTTAATTATGATTACAATATGCCTCCTATATTTGATGATTATGGTGATGAGAATGATAATGATAGCTATTTTGTTGAATTTGCTCCCACTACAATTAATAAGAATGACTATGCTTATGTGGGGAGTAATAATTATTTTATGCATGTGGCCTATGATAAGAATATTTTATGTGATATTTATATTGTTGAATTTATTCATGATGCTACTGAAAGTTATTATGAGAGAGGAAAATATGGTTATAGAAATTTTTATGTTACTAAAACACTTCTCTATATGCTGAAAATTTTGAAGTTACTCTTGGTTTATCTTCCTATGCTTGTCACTTTGTTCTTTCTCGATTTATTTGTGTACAAGATTGCTATGCATAGGAAGTGGGTTAGACTTAAATATGTTTCATATTTTCTCCTTGGTGCTCTCTTTTACTTCAATTCATATTTCTTATGTGATCATCTTCTCAAATTACTAAGCCTAGCTGAAAGGCGTTAAAGAAAAGCGCTTATGGGAGACAATCCATTGTTTTCTTTCTGTAATTTTTCTTTTATGTTTAGTCTTGGAAGTTATTACCTCTGTAGTAACCTCTCCTTATCATTTTTATTTCATTTTTGTGCCAAGAATAACCTCTAATAGGAAGAAAGTAAGATTTGAGGAAGTTGCTGTCCTGAAAACAGATTTTATGCTGTTAGCCTAAAAATTCGTAAAAATAGCCAGATTGGATTTTTGAGCTGTAATTGTTTATGCATATGCCCCAGGTTATTATCTAACTTTCGTTAGTTGCACACTTTTCGAGATAGGCAATATAAAAAATTCAAAAAAATATATCTTTACCTGCTGTTCTGTTTTGACAGATTTTTGCACTATTTGCATTTGCCTCTTAAATCTCTTTCTTTTTTATTTATTTTGATCAAAGATCTTTTTGAAGAGTTGCTACAGTAGATAATACTTTAATAGATGTTTGATATATGTTAGTACTAAACCCAAGTGGATTTGTTTATTTTGATTGTACTAATGCTGCTAATAGAGAATTGTGTGAAGTTTTGTATGAAGGAAGTTTACAAGTGTAGGGAGAGAAGAATGATGTGATGAGATGAAGAATTGACAAAAGTTTAAGCTTGGGTATGCCCCTACACCCCAAAAAATATCCAAGAGGTACAAGCGTCAAAGCTTAGGGATGCCCAAGGCATCCCCTCTTCATCAACAAAACAATAGGTTATCTCTCTATGTGCTATTTTTTATTGCTTCATACGCTATGTGTTGTTCTTGGAGCGTCTTTATTTTTGTTTTTAGTTTAGTTTAGTTTTTTTGATGTATCATATGTTGGAACCCGACATATTTGTTTGGGATTTCTATTTTCGTTCCCTCGGGTCCTTAGTTGTGCTCAGTTTTCCCCAGCCGCTTAGTTTTTCCTCAGTTTTGCCCAAGTCCATGTCTGAAACCCTCACAAGTGCTGGAACGGTTGGTTGCCCGACGGTTCAACAACTTTGACCGTTACCTGCTGACTAGTAGGGCCACGTAGAGCCCGCAAAGACACGTCAGATCATCCATCTTTGTTTGACCGTAAGCCTCGCCGTATCTGTCGTCGTGGTGAACAGACAGATGCCATAGGATGGCTTATGTTGGGGCCCAATGTGCGCTACAGGATTCGGGGGAGGGTTTTTGGTATGGATGGGATGAACTCCGGATGGATTACCGGTATCTTATTGATGAACTTGGCCTTGGCCAGAGGTTGAAGATGTACAGTACATGCACTATCTCTCTACTGCTAGTTGGTGAACCGTCCCGCGTAGGGGTGTGCTCCCTCTCCTTATATAGGGGAGAGGGTGGCTTACAGGGGAAGAAACCCTAGGAAACCTAATGGCATCTTTGACTAGACAAACTACTTTACAAAGCCACTTTGGCCCTACCGGTACCGACTAAGACTTTAATCAGGGGTGCTGACCTCCGCCGGTACCTTTTACGTCATCATCTGCTTTTGGCGTCAGGCCTTCGTTTAAAACTGAAATGCTTCGCTCATCTTTGTCCTCTAGCTTTTGAGAGAATCTTTGACCATCTTGCCGACGTGTTACAGTGTTAGCTGTACCGGTACTCTGGTACCTTCTTAGCCGATTCCGGTATACCCCTCCTGGGATACCGGTATGATTCACTTAACCACGATCCAACCTTTGTTTCCCGGAATAACCTTTAAACCGGTACATCGATAGCCTGCACAAGGCCTAGTTTGGCATGCCTTTGGCCTACCGGGGGTCATCCCCCCAATATTAGTCCCCGAAGCTGGTATAGTCCGGCGGATCCTATCCGATGGACCATGCCAGTTTCCCATCTCTTTGCGTATTGGTTTAATCCTTCCGGAAACCAATTCAAACCTTCCGGCTATCTGCCGAACTTATCTCATCATACCAATTTTCTCCGGTATCTTTGTCATTAAACCTCTCCTCGGCGAAGTCGAGAATTTCTTGGAAACAATGCCTGTCAGAGACATGCGCACTGTTTCTGGCGCAGCAGTGTCAGGGGTCACTTCCCTTCGACTTTTGCGCTAGCATTTATGGCGCCACACCGGATCCTCGCCGCCGTTCCGGATCCGTGTGGACTCCCTGTGGCTTTCTATTTTCTGCGCGTGTATCATCGCGCCACGTGGCGGCCCACGAAGCGAACCACCGCGGCCCAGTGGTTTCCGGCCCCACGAACCCCTCTCCCTATTTAAGGGGGAAGCGGTTCCTCCTCCTCTTCTTCTTCGCATTCACCACTTCTCACGCGCTCTGAGCCTTTGCCCCTTGTGCTCCTGCCACCGTCGTTCGCCACCAGAGCCCTGCCTCCGGCAAACCTCCGCAGCAAACTCCGCCGTGCTCCGCTCTGCAGAGGTTCTCCGTGCGCCGTCGCCTCTTCTGCACCAAGCGCCTCACAACACTTCCTCTTCTTCCTTTCCGTTCTTCACCGTTGCCCGCGAGCTCGCCCGACTCCGGCGGCTGTCGTCTCCGCCGTTCACCGCCGCTCCAGGTTAGCCTCACAGACTCGGTTACTTCTTCCTCCTTCGTTGCATTGCTTCCGAGCTGGTAGAGTATTTATCTTTCCTTTTCTTTTGCTTTTTCTCTTACTCGTAGATCTTCTCGAGCGGCTAGGTTTGGGGAAAACTGTTTGTGGGTAGATCTCGGAACCTTTTAGGCCTGAATGTCTACCGAAGAGTACCTTTCCGAATCCACCACCAGCAGCCATCACAGCGAGACCCCCACCGCATCTACCGGGGAAGAAATCTCAGCCGACCAGGCCTCCGACGGGCTCGAGGCTGAACTCGCCCAGATGGATGCTTCATCATCCGCTCCGGAATCCGGTACCGGAAGGGGCCAGGAGGCCAGCAGCTCCGGCCAAGGTTCCGGTGTGAACTTGGCCGCGTATACCCGCGGTGCCTGGAAGGGCTCCGATGTGAAGCAACCGGAAATTGATTGGTTGTATCGCTCCCGCAGGATACCGGCACAGGTGTCTTGCCGGATTCCCGGCAACGAGCGGGAGCCCGCGCCTCAACCCGGAGAATTTGTAGTCTTCACCGCTCACTTCGAGCGCGGCTTCGGCCTACCGGCCTCTAACTTTTTCCGTCAATTCCTTAATTTTTACGAACTCCAACCTCACCATCTTCCTGGCAATGCTATTTTTTATCTTTCTTGCTTTGTTTCCTTCATGGAGGCCTACATAGGTCTCCTTCCTACTCTTGAAGCTTTTGCTCGCTTCTTCTGTCTTCGGATCAATTCGATCCAAGACAAGAATCTCCCCAAGCCGAAGCCCACGGTTCAGTGTGGGGCTTGCATCATCTGCGCGAGCCAGGGGAGCCCCTTTTTCAAATTCTCCGGTCTGGAGTCATGTCGGGCATGGCAACAGACCTTCTTTTATGTGAAGAACAAAGGCGCCGCTGATTTCATCAATCTACCGACCTTCCATCCGGGAACGCCATCGAGGGCCAACTGGAGGCACAATCCGGGGAACTCCCATATCGAAACCAACCGGATTGTCCGGTTCATGGAGCAGCTCATCAAGGACACGGACATCTGTTCCGATGATGTCATCCGCGCGTTCATCTCACGCCGGGTGCTCCCCCTCCAGCGTCTGGTTCACAAGATGAGCCAAATGTGCGGCCCCCGAGATCCCACTAAGATCACCAGCTGTGGCCTAAGCAAAAAGGACGTGGTCCTTAAGGCTAGGCAAATCTGCCAAACTGATATGCCGGAGGAGTGGTCCTGGGGCCTCCTTCCCCTCAGCTCCACCAATCCTCCATCTGCCGAAGTAAGAGCTTAAGCAATCCGGATTGTTTTTCCGGTAGCCTCTGATGCGTAGCTAACTATCTTTTTTCTCTTTTTCAAGCCCGCGAGCGTTTTCCTCGCATTGCTGCGGATGCACGAGTCCCTTGCCGCAAGCGCCCCTTGGACGAGGTGGACCCGGATCCTTACGTGGTCGGGAACAAACACAAGATGGGCCGGACCCATACCTTGCGCCCCGGTACCTTTTCAGCCAATGATTCCAGTTCTGATGACGAGTTCTCTATTCTTGAGGTATTTTGTTCTTTCGCTTCCTCATATATTGTCTCTCTTTAGATCTCCCCTCAGCCAGCGCCAACCCTCAGGTCGTGGAGCACGCTGCACCCCTACAGGCAGAGGTTGGCCGGGAGTACCTGGACCACCTTACCTCGTGCGGCCGCAAGAACAAGGCTCCTGCCTCCGAGGCCGGCCCGAGCGAGGATCCACCCGCCAAGTGCTCCAAGAAGGGCGACGCCGACAAGAAGGGCACCGTCAAGCGCTATCGGAAGCAGATTCCGGTCGCTGCCGGGTAAGTTTCCGGTTTTTCTTTTATTTTGCCTTCCGTTTGTGAATTCCTCTGTTTTGTTGCTTTCCCTAACTTTCATTTTTGCTTTACTTTCTTAGGCCCGCGCTGAGCCTCAGCCGGAGCGCACCGGGCATGAGGCCAGAAGCTCCTGAGGACGCTCCCAGGGCCTCCCCTCCTCATCAAGCAAGTCTGGTACCGTCTGGTGCCGGCAAATCTCATGCCTCCTCTCGGGGGGGGGGGGCAACATAAGTGCGGGGCGCGCGGCCCCTGAACCTTTTGATCACCGCGCGGAGGAGGACTTATCTTTCCCTCCAGAAGCTGAAGACACCGGTGCCAGCAACATCGGCGCCGGTATGGAAGAAGCGGAGCGGGCGGAACCTCTGGTTCCTCCCGCTCCCAAGAAGAAAAAGAAGAAGACAACTGCCTCCCCCTCAAAGACCGTGTCGGAAACTTCCGCGCCGGCAAACTCAATTCCGGCAAAGGAAACACCGGAAGCTCCTACGCCACCCAAGGACGCGCCAGCACCCACGACGGCTGCCCCTACCGGCTAGCCAGCCGCTGACAAGCCACCTCAACCGGAAGGTGCCAAGATCACCGCCCAGCAACTTGCTGCGGTGGTCACGGCGGCAACCGCCCCTTCCTCCGGCTCGCGGTCCCTTGTACTGCACGCCGGCCGTGCCGCCGTTGCGGCCAGTGAGACGACCTTGGCTCAGCTAGGCCGGATCAATGAGCTCAAACGGGAAGAGGCCGACTTGGGGCACCTACTTGATTACGCTGAGAAGTGGAATCAAGCGGATCTGTCTCCAGCGACCCGCGGCCTCGGGAAGGACAAGCTTCCGGTGGTCGACCCTGCCGGCCCTCGGAGCACTGGGCAACACTTCAGCCGGCTCCGGCGCGCGGTCAGAGAGTTTGACACCGCGTGGCACGATGCCAACAACAACGTGGTGGTAAGTTGCATAACCTCAAAGTTTTTTATATTCATGCCGGTTTTCAATCTTATATATATATTCTCCCAGTCCCCGAGTTTCGGGTTGAGAACGCAGCTCTTAGCGCGAAACTCCTTTAGAAACATAAAAAACCGGCATAGCTAGTCCCCGAGTTTCGAGTTGAGAACGCAACTTTTAGCCTGAGTCCTCGAGTTTCCGAGGCCCATAGCAAGTGTCAAGGTTAGTTTCTGTGCCCTCGGCTTCTTTTTACCGGTTGCTTTTTTCCTTCCTGTACTTATAAACTCTTTGCACACCAGTTCTTCCGGAAGCCTCCTCCGAGGACCTAAATGCTCAGCTCTCCACGCTAAAAGGTACTATTTTTCGTTCTCGCTTGTCTTGCATCTCTCAATTCTACCGGATATCTTTCTGTTGACATTTCTTTTCCGGATTCCAACTGAAAAGGAGCATCTTGTCTCGGAGCACCGCAAAGCCCTGGATGCCCAGGAGGCTATCACCGTCGGGCTGAAGGACCAGCTCATGGAGGCTGAACTCCGGCACTCGCGGGAGCTCAAGGAGGCCCAGGCTGCAGCTGAGGCCAAGTTGGATGAGTGCGGCGCAACACCGGGGATTCCGGCGCCAACGTGGAACCTGCACAACACAAACCAAGTACTTTGCCCCAACGAAACAGCGAGGTTGTCAATCTCACCCGGCTTGCTGTAAAAAGGATTAGATGTATAGTGTGGATGATGATTGTTTGCAGAAAACAAGTAGAACAATATTGCAGTAGGTTGTATTTCAAGTATAGAGAATTGGACCGGGGTCCACGGTTCACTAGAGGTGTCTCTCCCATAAGATAAACGGCATGTTGGGTGAACAAATTACGGTTGGGCAATTGACAAATAAAGAGGGCATGACCATGCACATACATATTATGATGAGTATTGTGAGATTTAATTGGGCATTACGACAAAGTACATAGACCGCTATCCAACATGCATCTATGCCTAAAAAGTCCACCTTCGGGTTATCATCCGAACCCCTCCACGTATTAAGTTGCTAACAACAGACAATTGCATTAAGTATTGCGCGTAATGTAATCAGTAACTACATCCTCGAACATAGCACCAATGTTTTATCCCTAGTGGCAACAACACATCCATAATCTTAGAGGTTCTTGTCACTCCTCCAGATTCACGGAGACATGAACCCACTATCGAGCATAAATACTCCCTCTTGGAGTTACTAGCATCAACTTGGCCAGAGCATCTACTAATAACGGAGAGCATGCAAGATCATAAACAACACATAGACATGAATTGATAATCAACATAACATAGTATTCTCTATTCATCGGATCCCAACAAATGCAACATATAGAATTACGAGATAGATGATCTTGATCATGTTCGGCAGCTCACAAGACCCGACAATTAAGCACAATGGGGAGAAGACAACCATCTAGCTACTGCTATGGACCCATAGTCCAGGGGTAGACTACTCACACATCACTCCGGAGGCGACCATGGCGGCGTAGAGTGCCTCCGGGAGATGATTCCCCTCTCCGGCAGGGTGCCAGAGGCGATTTCCTGAATCCCCCGAGATGGGATTGGCGGTGGCGGCGTCTCTGGAAGGTTTTCCGTATCGTGGCTCTCGGTACTGGGGGTTTCGCGACGAAGGCTATTTGTAGGCGGAAGGGCAGGTCGAGGGCGTCACGAGGGGCCCACACTGCAGGTCGGCGCGGCCGGGGCTTGGCCGCGCCGCCCTAGGGTGTGGCCACCTCGTGGCCCCACTTCGTCTCCTCTTCGGTCTTCGGAAGCTTCGTGGCAAAATAGGACCCTGGGCATTGATTTCGTCCAATTCGAGAATATTTCCTTACTAGGATTTCCGAAACCAAAAACGGCAGAAACAACGAACGCACTCTCGGCATCTTGTTAATAGGTTAGTTCCAGAAAATGCACGAATATGACATAAAGTGTGCATAAAACATGTAGATATCATCAATAATGTGGCATGGAACATAAGAAATTATCGATACGTCGAAGACGTATCAGCATCCCCAAGCTTAGTTCCTGCTCGTCCCGAGCAGGTAAACGTAAACAAAGATAATTTCTGGAGTGACATGCCATCATAATCTTGATCATACTATTTGTAAAGCATATGTAATGAATGCAGTGATCAAAACAATGTATATGACATGAGTAAACAAGTGAATCATATAGTAAAGACTTTTCATGAATAGTACTTCAAGACAAGCATCAATAAGTCTTGCATAAGAGTTAACTCATAAAGCAATAATTCATAGTAAAAGCATTGAAGCAACACAAAGGAAGATGAAGTTTCAGCGGTTGCTTTCAACTTGTAACATGTATATCTCATGGATATTGTCAACATAGAGTAATATAACAAGTGCAATATGCAAGTATGTAGGAATCAATGCACAGTTCACACAAGTGTTTGCTTCTTGAGATGGAGAGAAATAGGTGAACTGACTCAACATAAAAGTAAAAGAATGGTCCTTCAAAGAGGAAAGCATCGATTGCTATATTTGTGCTAGAGCTTTGATTTTGAAAACAAGAATTTTTTTTTGTCAACGGTAGTAATAAAGCATATGTATCATGTAAATTATATCTTACAAGTTGCAAGCCTCATGCATAGTATACTAATAGTGCCCGCACCTTGTCCTAATTAGCTTGGACTACTGGGATTATCGCAATGCACATGTTTTAACCAAGTGTCACAAAGGGGTACCTCTATGCCGCCTGTACAAAGGTCTAAGGAGAAAGCTCGCATTGGATTTCTCGCTATTGATTATTCTCAACTTAGACATCCATACCGGGACAACATAGAAAACGAGATAATGGACTCCTCTTTTATGCATAAGCATGTAACAACAATTAATTTTCTCATATGAGATTGAGGATATTGTCCAAAACTCGAAACTTCCACCATGGATCATGGCTTTAGTTAGCGGCCCAATGTTCTTCTCTAACAATATGCATGCTCTAACCATAAGGTGGTAGATCGCTCTTACTTCAGACAAGACGAACATGCATAGCAACTCACATGATATTCAACAAAGAGTAGTTGATGGCGTCCCCAGTGAACATGGTTATCGCACAACGAGCAACTTAATAAGAGATAAAGTGCATAAGTACATATTCAATACCACAATAGTTTATAGGCTATTTGTCCCATGAGCTGTATATTGTAAAGGTGGAGGATAGAAATTTAAAGGTAGCACTCAAGCAATTTACTTTGGAATGGCGGAGAAATACCATGTAGTAGGTAGGTATGGTGGACACAAATGGCATAGTGGTTGGCTCAAGTATTTTGGATGCATGAGAAGTAATCCCTCTCGATACAAGGTTTAGGCTAGCAAGGTTATTTGAAACAAACACAAGGATGAAGCGGTGCAGCAAAACTCACATAAAAGACATATTGAAAACATTATAAGACTCTACACCGTCTTCCTTGTTGTTCAAACTCAGTACTAGAAATTATCTAGACTTTAGAGAAACGAAATATGCAAACCAAATTTTAGCATGCTCTATGTATTTCTTCATTAATGGGTGCAAAGTATATGATGCAAGAGCTTAAACATGAGCACAACAATTGCCAAGTATCACATTATCCAAGACATTTCAGCAATTACTACATGTATCATTTTCCAATTCCAACCATATAACAATCTAACGAAGAAGAAACTTCGCCATGAATACTATGAGTAGAACCTAAGGACATACTTGTCCATATGCTACAGCGGAGCGTGTCTCTCTCCCACAAGTGAATGCTAGGATCCATTTTATTCAAACAAAACAAAAAACAAAAACAAACCGACGCTCCAAGCAAAGTACATAAGATGTGGCCGAATAAAAATATAGTTTCAGGGGAGGAACCTGATAATGTTGTCGATGAAGAAGGGGATGCCCAAGGCATCCCCAAGCTTAGACGCTTGAGTCTTCTTGATATATGCAGGGGTGAACCACCGGGGCATCCCCAAGCTTAGAGCTTTCACTCTCCTTGATCTTGTTGTATCATCTCCCTCTCTTGATCCTTGAAAACTTCCTCCACACCAAACTTAGAACAACTCATTAGAGGGTTAGTGCACAATCAAAATATACATGTTCAGAGGTGACATAATCTTTCTTAACACTTCTGGACATTGCACAAAGCTACTGAAAGTCAATGGAATCGAAATATCCATCGAACATAACAAAGCCGGCAATGCGAAATAAAAGGCAGAATCTGTCAAAACAGAATAGTTCGTATTGACGAATTTTATCGAGGCACCAGACTTGCTCAAATGAAAATGCTTAAATTGAATGAAAGTTGCGTACATATCTGAGGATCACTCACGTAAATTGGCATAATTTTCTGAGTTACCTACAGAGAAGTTTGCCCAGATTCGTGACAGCAAAGAAATCTGTTTCTGCGCAGTAATCCAAATCTAGTATGAACTTTACTATCAACGACATTACTTGGCACAATAAAACACTAAACTAAGATAAGGAGAGGTTGCTACAGTAGTAAACAACTTCCAAGACACAAAATAAAAACAAAGTACTGTAGTAAAAACATGGGTTGTCTCCCATAAGCGATTTTCTTTAACGCCTTTCAGCTAGGCGCAGAAAGTGTGTATCAAGTATTATCAAGAAACGAAGTGTCAACATCATAATTTTTTCTAATAATAGAATCAAAAGGTAACTTCATTCTCTTTCTAGGGAAGTGTTCCATACCTTTCTTGAGAGGAAATTGATATTTAATATTACCTTCCTTCATATCAATGATAGCACCAACAAGTCAAGAAAAGGTCTTCCCAATATGATGGGACAAGATGCATTGCATTCAATATCCAAGACAACAAAATCAACGGGGACAAGGTTATTGTTAACTGTAATGCGAACATTATCAACTTTCCCCAAAGGTTTCTTTGTAGAATGATCAGCAAGATTAACATCCAAATAACAATTTTTCAGCGGTGGCAAGTCAGGCATATTATAGATTTTCTTAGGCATAACGGAAATACTTGCACCAAGATCACATAAAGCATTACAATCAAAATATTTAACCTTCATCTTAATGATGGGCTCCCAACCATCCTCTAGCTTTCTAGGAATAGAGGCTTCACGCTCTAGTTTCTCTTCTCTAGCTTTTATGAGAGCATTTGTAATATGTTTTATGAAAGCCAAATTTATAGCACTAGCATTAGGACTCTTAGCAAGTTTTTGCAAGAACTTTATAACTTCAGAGATGTGGCAATCATCAAAATTCAAACCATTATAATCTAAAGCAATGGGATCATCATCCCCAATGTTGGAAAAAATTTCAGCAATTTTATCACAGGCAGTTTCAGCAGTTTTAGTAGTTTCAGGCAGTTTCTCGCGCTTTGCATTAGAAGTGGAAACATTGCTAACACCAATTCTTTTATTATTAGTAGTAGGAGGTGCAGAAATATATGTAGCATTAGCATTACTAGTGGTGGTAATAGTCCAAACTTTAGCTATATTATCTTCTTTTTCATTTTCTTCTCTTTCCCACCTAGCACGCAATTCAGCCATCAATCTTATATTCTCATTAATTCTAACTTGGATGGCATTTACTGTAGTAACAATTTTATTATGATGATTCTCAATAGGCATAACTTTCGATTTCAAAAGATCAACATCAGCAGCAAGACTATCGACTTTAGAAGCAAGTATATCAATTTTCCCAAGCTTTTCTTCAACAGATTTGTTAAAAGCAGCTTGTGTACTAATAAATTCTTTAAGCATGGCTTCAAGTCCAGGGGTGAATTCCTATTATTGTTGTAAGAATTCCCATAAGAATTACCATAGCCGTTGCCATTATATAAGGATATGGCCTATAGTTGTTACTAGAATTGTTCCGGTAAGCATTGTTGTTGAAATTATTATTTTTAATGAAGTTTACATCAACATGTTCTTCTTGTGCAACCAATGAAGCTAACGGAACATTATTAGGATCAATATTAGTCCTATCATTCACAAGCATAGACATAATAGCATCAATCTTATCACTCAAGGAAGAGGTTTCTTCGACTGAATTTACCTTCTTACCTTGTGGAGCTCTTTCCGTGTGCCATTCGGAGTAGTTGATCATCATATTATCAAGAAGCTTTGTTGCTTCACCAAGAGTGATGGACATAAAGGTACCTCCAGCAGCTGAATCCAATAGGTTCACGAAGAAAAATTCAGTCCCGCATAAAAGGTTTGGATGATCATCCAAGTAGTCACCCATGGGTTGGGCAATTTTTAACCAAAGATTTCATTCTTTCCCATGCTTGTGCAACATGCTCAGTATCTAATTGTTTAAAATTCATTATGCTACTCCTCAAAGATATAATTTTAGCAGGGGATAATATCTACCAATAAAAGCATCCTTGCATTTAGTCCATGAATCAATACTATTCTTAGGCAGAGATAGCAACCAATCTTTAGCTCTTCCTCTTAATGAGAAAGGGAAAATTTTTAATTTTATAATGTCACCATCTACATCTTTATATTTTTGCATTTCACACAATTCAACAAAATTATTAAGATGGGAAGCAGCATCATCAGAACTAACACCAGAAAATTGCTCTTGCATAACAAGATTCAAGTAAAGCGAGTTTAATTTCAAAGAATTCTGCTGTAGTAGCGAGGTGGAGCAATAGGTGTGCATAAGAAATCATTATTATTTGTGGTTGTGAAGTCACACAACTTAGTATTTTCAGGAGTACCCATTTTAGCAACGGTAAATAAAGCAAACTAGATAAAGTAAATGCAAGTAACTAATTTTTTTGTGTTTTTGATATAGCAAACAAGATAGCAAATAAAGTAAAACTAGCAACTAATTTTTTTGTATTTTGATTTAGTGCAGCAAACAAAGTAGTAAACAAAACTAAGCAAGACAAAAACAAAGTAAAGAGATTGCGGCGTGGAGACTCCCCTTGCAGCGTGTCTTGATCTCCCCGGCAACGACGCCAGAAAAAGTGCTTGATACGCGTACAGCACGCGTCCGTTGGGAACCCCAAGAGGAAGGTGTGATGCGTACAGCGGCAAGTTTTCCCTCGTATGAAACCAAGGTTTATCGAACTAGTAGGAGCCAAGAAGCACGTTGAAGGTTGATGGCGGCGAGATGTAGTGCGGCGCAACACCGGGGATTCAGCGCCAACGTGGAACCTGCACAACACAAACCAAGTACTTTGCCCCAACGAAACAGCGAGGTTGTCAATCTCACCTGGCTTGCTTGTAACAAAGGATTAGATGTATAGTGTGGATGATGATTGTTTGCGAGAAAACAGTAGAACAATATTGCAGTAGATTGTATTTCAGTATAGAGAATTGGACTCGGGGTCCACGGTTCACTAGAGGTGTCTCTCCCATAAGATAAACAACATGTTGGGTGAACAAATTACAGTTGGGCAATTGACAAATAAAGAGGGCATGACCATGCACATACATATTATGATGAGTATTGTGAGATTTAATTGGGCATTACGACAAAGTACATAGACCGCTATCCAGCATGCATCTATGCCTAAAAAGTCCACCTTCAGGTTATCATCCGAACCCCCTCCAGTATTAAGTTGCTAACAACAGACAATTGCATTAAGTATTGCGCGTAATGTAATCAGTAACTACATCCTCGAACATAGCACCAATGTTTTATCCCTAGTGGCAACAGCACATCCATAATCTTAGAGGTTCTTGTCACTCCTCCAGATTCACGGAGACATGAACCCACTATCGAGCATAAATACTCCCTCTTGGAGTTACTAGCATCAACTTGGCCAGAGCATCTACTAATAACGGAGAGCATGCAAGATCATAAACAACACATAGACATGAATTGATAATCAACATAACATAGTATTCTCTATTCATCGGATCCCAACAAACGCAACATATAGAATTACAGATAGATGATATTGATCATATTCGGCAGCTCACAAGACCCGACAATTAAGCACAATGGGGAGAAGACAACCATCTAGCTACTGCTATGGACCCATAGTCCAGGGGTAGACTACTCACACATCACTCCGTAGGCGACCATGGCGGCGTAGAGTCCTCCAGGAGATGATTCCCCTCTCCGGCAGGGTGCCGGAGGCGATCTCCTGAATCCCCGAGATGGGATTGGCGGCGGCGGCGTCTGCGGGAAGGTTTTCCGTATCGTGGCTCTCGGTACCGGGGGTTTCGCGACGAAGGCTGTTTGTAGGCGGAAGGGCAGGTCGAGGGGCGTCACGAGGGGCCCACACTATGGAGTCGGCACGGCCAGGGCTTGGGCCGCGCCGCCTTAGGGTGTGGCCACCTGCGGCCCACCTCGTCTCCTCTTCGGTCT
>NC_061509.1:149116436-149186397 GCF_022539505.1 Lolium rigidum
AAAGTTGACGTGGGAGTTAGAGATCCCTGTGATGTAACTTTTCTTCAGGTCCCCGGCAACGGCGCCAGAAAAAGAGCTTGATACGCGTACAGCACGCGTCCATTGGTAACCCCAAGAGGAAGGTGTGATGCGTACAGCGGCAAGTTTTCCCTCAGTATGAAACCAAGGTTTAATCGAACCAGTAGGAGCCAAGAAGCACGTTGAAGGTTGATGGCGGTGAGATGTAGTGCGGCGCAACACTAGGGATTCCGGCGTCAACGTGGAACCTGCACAACACAAACCAAGTACTTTGCCCCAACGAAACAGTGAGATTGTCAATCTCACCGGCTTGCTGTAACAAAGGATTAGATGTATAGTGTGGATGATGATTGTTTGCAGAAAACAAGAGAACAAGTATTGCGATGAGATTGTATTTCAAGTATAGAGAATTGGACCGGGGTCCACAGTTCACTACAGGTGTCTCTCCCATAAGATAAATAGCATGTTGGGTGAACAAATTACAGTTGGGCAATTGACAAATAGAGAGGGCATGACCATGCACATACATATTATGATGAGTATTGTGAGATTTAATTGGGCATTACCACAAAGTACATAGACCGCTATCCAAGCATGCATCTATGCCTAAAAAGTCCACCTTCAGAGTTATCATCCGAACCCCTCCAGTATTAAGTTGCTAACAACAGACAATTGCATTAAGTATTGCGCGTAATGTAATCAATAACTACATCCTCGGACATAGCATCAATGTTTTATCCCTAGTGGCAACAGCACATCCATAATATTAGAGGTTCTCTCACTCCCCCAGATCCACGGAGACATGAACCCACTATCGAGCATAAATACTCCCTCTTGGAGTTACTAGCATCAACTTGGCCAGAGCATCTACTAATAACGGAGAGCATGCAAGATCATAAACAACACATAGACATAAATTGATAATCAACATAACATAGTATTCTCTATTCATCGGATCCCAACAAACACAACATATAGCATTACAGATAGATGATCTTGATCATGTTCAGCAGCTCACAAGACCCGACAATTAAGCACAATGAGGAGAAGACAACCATCTAGCTACTGCTATGGACCCATAGTCCAGGGGTAGACTACTCACACATCACTCCGGAGGCGACCATGGCGGCGTAGAGTCCTCCGGGAGATGATTCCCCTCTCCGGCAGGGTGCCGGAGGCGATCTCCTCGAATCCCCCGAGATGGGATTGGCGGTGGCGGCGTCTCCGGAAGGTTTTCCGTATCGTGGCTCTCGGTACTGGGGGTTTCGCGACGAAGGCTATTTGTAGGCGGAAGGGTAGGTCAGGGGGCGTCGCGAGGGGCCCAGGAGACAGGTCGGCGTGGCCAAGGGTGGGGCCGCGCCGGCCACCCTCCTGGCTGCCTCGTGGCCCCACTTCGTTGACTCTTCGGTCTTCTGGAAGCTTCGTGGCAAAATAGGACCCTGGGCGTTGATTTCGTCCAATTCCGAGAATATTTCCTTACTAGGATTTCTGAAACCAAAAACAGCAGAAAACAACAACTGGCTCTTCGGCATCTTGTTAATAGGTTAGTTCCAGAAAATGCACGAATATGACATAAAGTGTGCATAAAACATGTAGATATCATCAATAATGTGGCATGGAACATAAGAAATTATCGATACGTCGGAGACGTATCACCAATTCCCTTTGTCACGCGATATTTTACTTGTCCGAGGTTTGATCATCGGTATCACTCTATACCTTGTTCAACCTCGTCTCCTGACAAGTACTCTTTACTCGTACCATGGTATGTGGTCTCTTATGAACTTATTCATATGCTTGCAAGACATTAGACGACATTCCACCGAGAGGGCCCAGAGTATATCTATCCGTCATCGGGATGGACAAATCCCACTGTTGATCCATATGCCTCAACTCATACTTCCCGGATAATTAATCCCACCTTTATAACCACCCATTTACGCAGTGGCGTTTGATGTAATCAAAGTACATTTCCGGTATAAGTGATTTGCATGATCTCATGGTCATAAGGACTAGGTAACTATGTATCTAAAGCTTATAGCAAATAACTTAATGACGTGATCTTATGCTACGCTTAATTGGGTGTGTCCATTACATCATTCATATAATGATATAATCTTGTTATTAATAACATCCAATGTTCATGATTACGAAACTAATCATCCATTAATCAACAAGCTAGTTAAGAGGCATACTAGGGACTCTTTGTTGTTTACATATCCCACATGTATCAATGTTTCGGTTAATACAATTATAGCATGGTATATAAACATTTATCATAAACATAAAGATATATAATAACCACTTTTATTATTGCCTCTTGGGCATATCTCCAACAGTATGTCCTTACACCGGTTACTTTTTTCTTCTTTTTCTTTCCTTCTAGAACTTTTCCCGGATTCGCAGACGCATGCTGATGTCTACGGGTGCTTCTATTCTTGTAGACAGTGTTGGGCCTCCAAGAGCAGAGGTTTGTAGAACATCAGCAAGTTTCCCTTAAGTGGATCACCCAAGGTTTATCGAACTCAGGGAGGAAGAGGTCAAAGATATCCCTCTCAAGCAACCCTGCAATCACAAAGCAAGAAGTCTCTTGTGTCCCCAACACACCTAATACACTTTTCAGATGTATAGGTGCACTAGTTCGGCGAAGAGATAGTGAGATGCAAGTAATATGGATGAGTATGAGTGGTAATAGCAATCTGAATAAAATATGGCAGCGAGTAAACATGCAACAAAACAGTAAACAAACGGGGATTCGATGCTTGGAAGCAAGGCCTAGGGATCCTGCTTTCACTAGTGGACACTCTCAACAATGATCACATAATAGGACTACTCTACACTCTTTTGTTGGATGATGAACACCACTAATTGTGTAGGATTACACGAACCCTCAATGCCGGAGTTAACAAGCTCCACAATATTCGATATTCATATTTAAATAACCTTAGAGTGCAAGATAGATCAACACAACCAAACCAAGTACTAACATAGCATGCACACTGTTACCATCACACTATGAAAGGAGGAATAGATCACATCAATACCATCATAGTAATAGTTAACTTCATAATCTACAAGAGATCACAATCATAGCATATACCAAGTACTTCATGATGCACACACTGTCAACATTACATCATGGAGGAGGAATAGACTACTTTAATAACATCACTAGAGTAGCACATAGATGATATTCAACTAGATCACAAAGAGAGAGAGAGATGAACCACATAGCTACAGCGGAGCCCTCAGCCCCGGGGGTGAATTACTCCCTCCTCATCATGGAGACAGCGATGGCGGTGAAGACGGCGGTGGAGATGGCGGTGGAGATGACTCCGGGGGCAATTCCCCATCCCGGCAGGGTGCCGGAACAGAGACTTCTGTCCCCCGAATTGGAGTTTCGCGATGGCGGCGGCTCTGGATGGTTTTCTCTGGTTTCGTCGAACGGGGTCGAGGATTTAGGTCAGGGACGACTAAATAGGCGAAGAGGCGGAGTCGGAGGGGCCACAGGGGGCCCACACACTAGGGGGGCGCCCCCCCTTGGCCGCGCCGCCCTGTGGGGTGGGGCCCCCCTTGCTCCCCTCTGGCCTTTCTCCGGTGCCCTGGAAGCTTCCGGGAATTTTAAGATCTTCGGTGTTGATTTCGTCCGATTCCGAGAATATTTCCTTACTAGGATTTCTGAAACCAAAAACAGCAGAAAACAGCAACTGGCCCTTCGGCATCTCGTCAATAGGTTAGTTCCGGAAAACGCATAAAAAACGATATAAAGTGTGCATAAAACATGTAGATATCATCAATAATGTGGCATGGAACATAAGAAATTATCGATACGTCGGAGACGTATCAGCATCCCCAAGCTTAGTTCCTGCTCGTCCCGAGCAGGTAAACGATAACAAAGATAATTTCTGGAGTGACATGCCATCATACCCTTGATCATACTATTGTAAACGCATGTAATGAATGCAGCGATCAAAACAATGGTAAATGACATGAGTAAACAAATGAATCATATAGCAAAGACTTTTCATGAATAGTACTTTCAAGACAAGCATCAATAAGTCTTGCATAAGAGTTAACTCATAAAGCAATAATTCAAAGTAAAGGCATTGAAGCAACACAAAGGAAGATTAAGTTTCAGCGGTTGCTTTCAACTTGTAACATGTATATCTCATGGATATTGTCAATGTAAAGTAATATAACAAGTGCAATATGCAAGTATGTAGGAATCAATGCACAGTTCACACAAGTGTTTGCTTCTTGAGGTGGAGAGAGATAGGTGAACTGACTCAACATAAAAAGTAAAAGAAGGGCCCTTCACAGAGGGAAGCATTGATTGCTATATTTGTGCTAGAGCTTTGGTTTTGAAAACAAGACACAATTTTGTCAACGGTAGTAATAAGGCATATGTGTTATGTAAATTATATCCTACAAGTTGCAAGCCTCATGCATAGTATACTAATAGTGCCCACACCTTGTTCTAATTAGCTCGGATTACCTGGATTATCATCGCAATGCATATGTTTTAACCAAGTGTCACAAAGGGGTACCTCTATGCCGCCTGTACAAAGGTCTAAGGAGAAAGCTCGCATTGGATTTCTCGCTTTTGATTATTCTCAACTTAGACATCCATACCGGGACAACATAGACAACAGATAATGGACTCCTCTTTAATGCATAAGCATTCAACAACAGTTAATTTTCTCATATGAGATTGAGGATATTTGTCCAAAACTGAAACTTCCACCATGGATCATGGCTTTAGTTAGCGGCCCAATGTTCTTCTCTAACATTATGCATGCTCTAACCATTCTAGTGGTAAATCTCCCTTACTTCAGACAAGACGGACATGCATAGCAACTCACATGATATTCAACAAAGAGTAGTTGATGGCGTCCCCAGGAACATGGTTATCGCACAACAAGCAACTTAATAAGAGATAAAGTGCATAAGTACATATTCAATACCACAATAGTTTTTAAGCTATTTGTCCCATGAGCTATATATTGCAAAGGTAGAGGAATAGAAATTTTAAAGGTAGCACTCAAGCAATTTACTTTGGAATGGCGGAGAAATACCATGTAGTAGGTAGGTATGGTGGACACAAATGGCATAGTGGTTGGCTCAAGGATTTGGATGCATGAGAAGTATTCCCTCTCGATACAAGGCTTAGGCTAGCAAGGTTATTTGAAACAAACACAAGTATGAAGCGGTGCAGCAAAACTTACATAAAAGACATATTGTAAACATTATAAGACTCTACACCATCTTCCTTGTTGTTCAAACACTTTACTAGAAATTATCTAGACCTTAGAGAGACCAATTATGCAAACCAAATTTTAGCAAGCTCTATGTATTTCTTCATTAATAGGTGCAAAGTATATGATGCAAGAGCTTAAACATGAGCACAACAATTGCCAAGTATCAAATTATTCAAGACATTCTACCAATTAGTACATGTAGCATTTCCCGTTTCCAACCATATAACAATTAACGAAGCAGTTTCAACCTTCGCCATGAAAAATAAAAGCTAAGAACACATGTATTCATATGAACCAGCGGAGCGTGTCTCTCTCCCACACAAGCATTTATTTAAACAAAAATAAAAAAAAACAGACGCTCCAAGTAAAGTACATAGGATGTGACCGAATAAAAATATAGTTTCAAGGGAGGAACCTGATAATTTGTCGATGAAGAAGGGGATGCCTTGGGCATCCCCAAGCTTAGATGCTTGAGTCTTCTTGAAATATGCAGGGATGAACCACCGGGGCATCCCCAAGCTTAGAGCTTTCACTCTTCTTGATCATATTGTATCATCCTCCTCTCTCGACCCTTGAAAACTTCCTCCACACCAAACTCAAAGCAAACTCATTAGAGGGTTAGTGCATAATCAAAAATTCACATGTTCAGAGGTGATACAATCATTCTTAACACTTCTGGACATTGCTTAAAGCTACTGGAAGTTAATGGAACAAAGAAATCCATCCCTCATAGCAAAAGAGGCAATGCGAAATAAAAGGCAGAATCTGTCAAAACAGAATAGTCTGTAAAGATGAATTTCTAAGAGGCACCAGACTTGCTCAAATGAAAATGCTCAAATTGAATGAAAGTTGCGTACATATCTGAGGATCACTCACGTAAATTGGCATAATTTTCTGAGTTACCTACAGAGAATTAGGCTCAGATTCGTGACAACAAAGAAATCTGTTTCTGCGCAGTAATCCAAATCTAGTATCAACCTTGCTATCAAAGACTTTACATGGCACAACAATGTAATAAAATAAAGATAAGGAGAGGTTTCTACAGTAGTAACAACTTCCAAGACTCAAATATAAAACAAAGTTACTGTAGCAAAATAAACACATGGGTTATCTCCCAAGAAGTGCTTTCTTTATAGCCATTAAGATGGGCTCAGTAATTTCAATGATGCAATCCCAAGAAATAAGAGTTGAAGCAAAAGAGAGCATCAAGAAGCAAATTCAAAACACATTTAAGTCTAACCCACTTCCTATGCAAAGGAATCTTGTACACAAATGAATTCATGAAGAACAAAGTGACAAGCATAAGAGGATAAAACACGAGTAACTTCAAGATTCTCAACATAAAGAGGGGAAACTTAATATTATTAAGATGCATATAACCATGTTTCCCTCTCTCATAATAACTTTCAGTAGCATCATTGATGAAATCCACAATATACCCATCACTTGAAACATTCTTATCATGGTTCATATGCATAAAAGTATCATTAATTTTGGCATAAGAAGAGTTCTTCTCATTAATAGTAATTGGAGCAAGATTATTATCAAGAATTTGAACATGGTAAACAAGTTGCATATTAAGGGAATTGTTTTTGGTAATCCAATCATGACTATGAAAAGTTTCATAAGGATAGTTATAACCTATATCATAGCGTTCTTTATAATAATCATCAAAGGTCGGAGGCACAGTGTCATCATAAGAAATGGAATAGTTATCTTTCACAGTCGGTTTATTTGTGACCATACAATCATTGTTATTAGAAGGAGATGTATCAAACACATAATGATCAGTAGCAAAAGGATTTTCAAACACCTCTTCCCCAAGCTTAGAGCTTTCTATATCATTATGGGAGGAAGCATGGATAGCACCGATACTATGGCAATTATTATCATCATCATTTTCAGAATTAGTTTCCCAGAGATTTGCAATATCAAAAGTAGTGTGCTCATTCAAATCATGATCACTAATGTATGTAAAGGGCATAGGAAGATCATTGTATTCAGATTCATTATCATAATAATCATTAGGAGCAACATACTTACGGTTACCTAGCATTATCTCATTCACGCGGGAATATGCCGTTACCTCTTTCTGTTTATTCTCCTTCTTCTTCTTCTTCTTCTTCTTCTTCTTCGTTCCCTTCTTCTTCTTCTTCTTCTCTTCCTTCTCCTCGTTCCCTTCTTTAGGAGGAAGAGGCTTGAAGGGTGGCTTGTCCGCATAACCTGATTTACTTTCAGAAACAATAGAAGAAACTTGGGAGGATTCCTCCTTTTCATTAATTAGTTCAAAACACACAGCGGTCCTATCATATTTTGGCAATGTGTCATCTTCTAAAATATTTTGTATGTAAGTATTTGTATGGCTATTATCAATGCAATAAGAAAAACACCCATGCAGGACATCATCAATATCAAGATCATTAATATCTAACAAAGAAATTTTCCTTGATAACTCTTCACACCACAAAAATAAAGTGAGTTCATCATGCTGATTAGGAGTAATTTCATCATCGCAATACAACTTTGTAGCACTCATGGGGTTCAGATTATCATTGGAGGAGCATTGAAAATTAAAATGACTCACTCTATGGCAAAGTTCACAAATAAAAGGATAGAGGGCACACACTTTTTTACCAAAATCGTCTAGAGCCCTAAACCACTTTCTAGTTTTTTCATTAATATGATGGATACAGTATTCATCTTTGATTTGATTAATTCCACAAGGTCTATGCATTCCACAAAAATTAACATGCTTATAGGAAATAGCATTCTTAGGAGTTTGAGCATGCTTATTGCAATCATTAACAACAAATTCATTCTTCATGCAAGCCTCTTTAAAAGGTTCATGATACTTATCAAAATTCTTCTTAGGCAATTCAAAATGAGAAGCAAAGGCTTTATAAAGATTTGCAGCAACTTGAGAGTCAAGACCATAAGTAGCACTCATATTTCGGAATTTATCAGTATCCATAAAAGCTTCAATGCATTCATAATCATAATTTATACCTGACTCTTTACCTTTGTTGTTCTCCCATTCTTCATGTGATACCCCAAATTTGTTACACATTATACAGTTGTTTCTAATTTGCGAAGTATCAAAATGGAGATATTTTACCCTAGTGGTATGAAACATGAATTCTAAATTATAGTTAAAAACTACCGATGAGTTTCTTTGATCATCTTTTGGTAAATGTATCTAGGTTTTTTTTAATATGTATTATAAGGTGAAAATAATGTTGAGCTGGGCTCAAACCCAGCACCTACTAATTTGCTAATCTGCACCTTCACCGTTTTGCCTTCTGGGCTAATTGTCTTTGTGTTGTAACGCCCAGTCTAGGTGAGTTGATTAGGATTTATAACAGAAGCATTGGTTCTCCCCTGTAACTAAAGCTTGAGCGGCACCCCTGCACCCAAGCACACTCAACATGTTCCCTAACCCTAGCAGCAAACCGCTGCCCATCTGTAACCCCTAGCTCCCGCCTCTCGCCTTGCTAGCAGGCATCTCCGATGGGCGCCCCTGCCTGCGCCGCCGGCCGCCGGTGATATTCCTGGCCGAACTGATTGGCTATTCCCTATCCCATCTTCCCTATGAACCAGAGAGTGAGAGATTCTTAGAGATATGCAACCTGGAGGAGGAAGAAAGGGGAAGAGAAGAAGGGTCTGCCTGATTGATGACGACAATGTTGCCTTCATCCTGTCCACGTCTTCTGCATCGAGGGTAACACAAGAAATCAATTTTTATTTTAAGGTTGATCTAATAGGATACGTGGTCTTGATTTATAGTAACATCATGTGGTTGAAAGTCCTTAATTCGAAATTTGGATGTTAAGGGACTCGTGAGCTATTCTGGGAACTATAGATGCAGTTTTATTTGATATGTTGGTGCGGTACTGCAGTATAGTCCGAGCCAAACTGCTCTTAAATCATGCGAAATATGAGAATATGTACAATAGTAATCTTGTAAGTACTGTTCTTAGGTTTCCATAAAGTGCTCATTTGCGTTTTTCTGAAGAGTGATTGGGAAACTACGGTCTTCGCAATAAAGCTAGCTGAAACTAGTTTCAGATTTGTGCAGTAATATTCTGTTGAGTACAAACCATGTTTCTAGGAGGTATTATAATTATTTGTGCAGCATCTTGGGTATACATAATTTCCATTAGATTTCCGCAATGATATAGTTTTCCATGTTCTGATTTATATCTTAATTTCTATGCGAATAATACATGGCTTGTCCAATCCTGTTTTCTACATGGTAAAATAAATACCTAAAACTGAGGGTTAATCTTGTTTATTTGAAAATTTCTTTATAGTCAAAGTTGTCAAGTAATTGATGTTTATACCATAGTACATATTGTTGTGCATGATTGGAACCCGGAAGGTTGAGCTTAGGATAAAATTTTATGGGACATCGAGAGGTTGATGATGGTGCATAGGAGCGACGCTCATGTTCCTTTCTTGGGATGCTTATGGATGCAGCGATTGAGATCTGTATATTATTTCTTAACAGGTGGCTGTGCTTTGTCTGATTGATTGATTTGTGAGTTCACTCCATTGGGCGCTAAAAGGCAAGTACATGTGGGATGGTAATCACAGTGTTATCTCCCATCCTCAACTATTCCCTTATCACTAAATATGCATTCTTTTGGGCTGCGATCGTTAGTTCCTTGTGTGATATGTGTTTACAATGAATTCTCCTTATTGTTATTGCATAGTTAAGTGCTGCTGTAGCAGGGTGCCATCCTCAGTGTTGAGTTTAAAGATGAAATGGAATAAAACATGACCATGTTAATGCATTTAATGCGACCTTCAATGATGGGTTGCGATCCACATTGGAGGCACCCTCCACAAGTTGGAGTGAGTAGATGTCGACGGGCATCTACTCAGCTATACCGGTAAAAGTAATGAGATGAGATGCTAGCAATAGAAACCATGAGACCTTCAATGATGGGTTGCGATCCACATTGGAGGCACCCTCCACAAGTTGGAGTGGGTGGATGCCGACGGGTGCCACTCAAACTTTACCGGTATCAGCAATGAGATGGGATGAAACAAAGACATAAAGAAAATGAGATGAATATGAACATGTGCATTGATATGCATCTACTTATGCCAATAACGCCATTAATGTGTTACCTTGTATTGTGGTGAGTGACACTTGCTTGGATGTACTTTCCATTACGCTAACCAATGGTGATTTTGTGATATTGTTTTGCTTGCTAACGAGAGGTGACATGTGTGGTCGTTACTTGTGTGACTTTTGAGGAATGCCATGGATGTTGCTCTATGTGATGAAACTTTATTTATACATGAGTGAGTTGCAGGTTTGGGAAATGAATGAATTACAATTCTTAGTTCAGACTAATACCTTTCCTAGTATGCTTGCTACCAGCAAGAAAATTGATTGTGAGAGTAGCCTTTATAGATCTGTTATTGCAGTGATCGCAATAGTCATGTTTATTTATTAGAAATAGTGTGCCCTGTGTTATATCTAAGCGTCTAGCTCTAGCTAATGGAGTCTTTTGCAAGTACAACCTAGTTATGTAGGAAATAAACAGAATCTACGATCGATCTGTTCCATAACCTGAGATGAGACGTTGCACTGTTTTTATCATTCCGCTGTGCTTGTTGAGCTGGTGAGCTCACCCTTGTTGTCACCAATCTTTTCAGGTGTTTGATGGAGTCGTCATGCATGGGCTTGGGAGTAGAGCATTCTATGTCAACACACACACACTAGCAATTCTTGTATAGATTAGCTTCCTCAAATTTTTAGAAGATCCAAACTGTAATACTTAGCGGTTCAAACTGTTTAGTCTCATTGTAACTTCAATTTGTTGAACCTATGTTAGCTAAAATCTTTGGAGCTCAAACGGTTATTTCCATTTAGTAAATGATGCTGTTGGTTATCCTTAATGCTGAAATTATGTGTTAACAGCTAGCATGATTGTTGACGGTAGTATTTATATGTTAGACTTTGCCAAAATTTATGGTAATTTAGGATTTCAATTCCTTTAAGGATGTGTGGTAGCATTCCGGTCTTAGAGCTAGACCGGGGTGTTACAGTTGGTATCAGAGCCTGGCTTCAGGTCTCTGGTGGAGGGATGATACTTAGGTACCTTAGCAAATTAAAAGGTGACCATCTTGCTTAACAACTTACAGTTTTGAAGTTTTCCTTAGGTTATGCAACATCTGACTCTAAAAATTTGTAAATGAGATAATGAAAAGTTAAAACTTGACACACTGGTGCACAATAGGATGGGTCTGGGTCATGCATTGCATATGCGCTTCCGCTTTTCAGACCATTTTTTTCTACAAGACTGCTACATTATGTTATTGATTGATGCTCAAAACTTGGATCTTATGATTGTTTTACTTATGATGCATAATTATGTTAGCTGTGTGTGTTTGCTTCTTGGGTCGTCATTAGTGCCCCCGCTGTTGGCAACCTGCTACCCTAGTACCAGTCCTTTGCTTTATGGATGCACCATCCCTTGGTTACTATTGCTTGGCATGGACTAGAAGTTTTTGGAAACAACTATGGGTGTAAGCTAGTATAAAAAGGTGTTAATAACAGTGTTGGAGTTGACCTTTGTAATTAGTTGTATGTTGGCTCCTCATCGGGGCATAAGATGGTAGACGAATGATAAATGCATAGCTCTAGCCTTTCATGTAAGTAATGTAACTAGAATGAACTATTTAACCTTTGTAGCATGGTCGTAGCTTTTATTTGTGCTGCTTGCTATTGTTTAACCAGCGGACTAGTCAGGTTCTACCTGGGAGAAAAAAATGTAGCTAGGTATTAGATTTATGACCAGTTTGTAGCTTCTGGCA
Source organism: Lolium rigidum (assembly GCF_022539505.1). Taxonomy (NCBI): domain Eukaryota; kingdom Viridiplantae; phylum Streptophyta; class Magnoliopsida; order Poales; family Poaceae; genus Lolium; species Lolium rigidum. The sequence goes on from NC_061509.1 coordinate 149,128,541, forward strand.
AATATGGGTTTGTTCTATTCTTAATTTTGTATTAGCCTCCTTCTAGAACCTCTGGATGAAGTTTTAATCTTTTTAGTTTCCATCTTGTCGCAGTTTTAATTTCCTTTTGCTGGTTTTTCCCTACCATCACTATTTATTTGTCTTGTAAGACTAATATCATCTTGACGACATCTGGTAACCCAAAATAATGAACCTTAGGGCGTGTTTGAGAAAACAAAGTTTTACGTTTCCAAACAGCACTTATCTGCATGACTTTGTTGGATGTTGTGCTATCCAGATCATACGTTTCTTTGTTTTGCCCTACAGGTAGACGAAGTTCTGAGGCTGGCTAGGTTCTAAAGTTTAAACTGCATTTATTTACCATATTTGATGTTGTATGTTAATATCTACCAAAATATTAAGCCATATGTCATGGGTTTAAAAAAAAATTGCCACCGTACGTACTATCGAGAATTTTTGTTCTTATCTTTGAGCCAGCAAATTTGTCCCCCCAAAAAAATAGTGAAGTGTTATGTTCTTTTCAGTTGGCTTCATTTCATAAACAAATGCAGTTATTCTGTTATTAATGACTTCCTAGGCATAACATAGAGGCGTGAATATGTTTTCTATGTTGTTGTATTATACAGTGGTGGATATCTCCCTGATATGTCTTTTGGTTTGCTAATTCTTGTGAGACCCAAGGAATTTTGTGGGTAACCCAAGGCCGGACTCGTTTAATCACAACGAAGGGTTGCTTAGTTCGTTCTTATGTATGATCACTTAGAATCATGGATCCTCAATTTGTTGCACTTTTGAAAGGGCATTGCTTGTTTCGTGAGCTAAGCATTTTCTTTTTCTTCTGTTGAGAAGTGTTTTGTTTGTGGGGAGTTTGTTAGTAGATTTAGAGGCTTCCTAAGGTCAGAGCCAGTGTGTGCGTCAGGGATTGACTTAGTGGGGGTCGACCTCGAACATTTTGTTCGTGCCCATGTAATCATTTCATGACAATGTAAGAGTAGTTTGTATCAAGTTTGTATGATTCACCTACCCTGAGTACCGGGTGGGCAGTACTGGTAACAGATGGCCTAGCTAACCATTCTGCTTACTCGTGCTACACACTTTGGCTACACGGGAGGGGTGTATCATGTTTGTAGGGCGCGCTGATGCTTCAAAGTGGTTTGAGTGTAGGGTTATGTTCTGGTTCTTCCTTCTTTACACAAATAGAGATGTGATAAAAAAATCGTATATTTTAGCTCAGACCTTGTTGGTCTCTCATGCTAGTTTCTTTGAGGCGTGCCTTATGACGTAGTGATGCCATGATATATGTACAGTTATGTGGTTAGTATTGTGGAATATTGAATCTTGTTTCATCCGAATGATTGGTATATTTTGTTTTTCAAAATAATTTGAAAGATTGTTGTGTAGTTGTGATTTGAAGGGTGAAATGGTTGCTTTGTAATTGAATGGGTTGAAAGTATTTTGTTAGCATGTTCTAGCAAGGTCGGAAAGGTTTTAATTGATGTTGCCCCTAGTGAGAATTTGATTGCTGAAAGTGCGATGTGTTGTTCCTTGGTCATTACCTTGTTGACTTGCATGGAGTTTATCTGTTCGCGCTATTGGAGCTGCGAATAACTATTGCTTCCTCTGTACTAACTATTTTGGATAATTCCACTCAACTGCCTTATTCGTCCCTTGTATCATTGCATTTGAGTTTTGGGACATATTTATAGAGCACCTATGCATGTGTGGTTGTTAAAAACTGCGATGCTTGTTTTTGCGAGCTAAATAATAGACGAGTTCTTTAGGAAGACTTGTTCGAGGAGATTATTCGGTGAGTCCGTTCCAGTTATTGCTTGGTATGGTAGTACTGGTTCTACTCTTTTTTTTGGTTGAGTCTTAACAATGAATTGATGCTTGTTCCATATTTAGTGCTTAGCTAAAGGATGCAACTTTTTGATATGATGTGAATGGATATTTACACGCTTAGCCAAATAGTTGTTTGATTTGAAACTTTTAGTGCATGCTTTGGAGGTTTAGAGCTGCGGGTCTGGTCAGTGCAAAAAGTAAAATAATTCTGTTTGTCAAGCATGCGAGAAAATTTTCGATAAATTTAGAAGTGGTTGGTTATGTTGTGGTTTTGTGATGCTAACGTAGGTGAGAATTCGGGGACGAATTCTGTTTAAGGGGGTAAGAATGTGATACCCCAAATTTGTTACACATTATACAGTTGTTTCTAATTTGCGAAGTATCAAAATGGATTTATTTTACCCTAGTGGTATGAAACATGAATTCTAAATTATAGTTAAAAACTACCGATGAGTTTCTTTGATCATCTTTTGGTAAATATATCTAGAATTTTTTTAATATGTATTATAAGGTGAAAATAATGTTGGGTTGGGCTCAAACCCAGCACCTACTAATTTGCTAATCTGCACCTTTACCGTTTTGCCTTCTGGGCTAATTGTCTTTGTGTTGTAACGCCCAGCCTAGGTGAGTTGATTAGGATTTATAACAGAAGCATTGGTTCTCCCCTGTAACTAAAGCTTGAGCGGCACCCCTGCATCTCAGGCACACTCGCAGCAAACCGCTGCCCATCTGCATCCCCTACCTCCCGCCTCTCGCCTTGCTAGCAGGCATCTCCGATGGGCGCCCCTGCCTGCGCCGCCGGCCGCCGGTGATATTCCTGGCCGAACTGATTGGCTATTCCCCATCCCATCTTCCCTATGAACCAGAGAGTGAGAGATTCTTAGAGATATGCAACCTGGAGGAGGAAGAAAGGGGAAGAGAAGAAGGGTCTGCTTGATTGATGACGACAATGTTGCCTTCATCCTGTCCACGTCTTCTGCATCGAGGGTAACACAAGAAATCAATTTTTATTTTAAGGTTGATCTAATAGGATACGTGGTCTTGATTTATAGTAACATCATGTGGTTGAAAGTCCTTATTTCGAAATTTGGATGTTAAGGGACTCCTGAGCTATTCTGGGAACTATAGATGCAGTTTTATTTGATATGTTGGTGCGGTACTGCAGTATAGTCCGAGCCAAACTGCTCTTAAATCATGCGAAATATGAGAATATGTACAATAGTAATCTTGTAAGTACTGTTCTTAGGTTTCCATAAAGTGCTCATTTGCGTTTTTCTGAAGAGTGATTGGGAAACTACGGTCTTCGCAATAAAGCTAGCTGAAACTAGTTTCAGATTTGTGCAGTAATATTCTGTTGAGTACAAACCATGTTTCTAGGAGGTATTATAATTATTTGTGCAGCATCTTGGGTATACATAATTTCCATTAGATTTCCGCAATGATATAGTTTTCCATGTTCTGATTTATATCTTAATTTCTATGCGAATAATACATGGCTTGTCCAATCCTGTTTTCTACATGGTAAAATAAATACCTAAAACTGAGGGTTAATCTTGTTTATTTGAAAATTTCTTTATAGTCAAAGTTGTCAAGTAATTGATGTTTATACCATAGTACATATTGTTGTGCATGATTGGAACCCGGAAGGTTGAGCTTAGGATAAAATTTTATGGGACATCGAGAGGTTGATGATGGTGCATAGGAGCGACGCTCATGTTTCTTTCTTGGGATGCTTATGGATGCAGCGATTGAGATCTGTATATTATTTCTTAACAGGTGGCTGTGCTTTGTCTGATTGATTGATTTGTGAGTTCACTCCATTGGGCGCTAAAAGGCAAGTACATGTGGGATGGTAATCACAGTGTTATCTCCCATCCTCAACTATTCCCTTATCACTAAATATGCATTCTTTTGGGCTGCGATCATTAGTTCCTTGTGTGATACTAGTACAGAACCCGTGCCTTGCTACGGCCGCAAATTTTCTCTGGTTCCTCACCGACGAGGTGAGCTATCGGTGGCCATGCTCCACTACATCGTCCCGGCCAGCGCTCGCCACGCCTCCTGAAGCCCCCTCTCCCCTCATTTGCTTGGTCGTTGTACACCGACGCTTGAATCCACACTAAATTTTGTATAGGACACGGGGTCTAGGTAGGTGGCGCTGCATGGGAGAGATAGGGCAGCAGCAGGAAGACAACGACGTTGTAGCCGATCAAATTCAAAGGAAGCAGGGACGAAGAATCGGCCGCGGGATCGCACCAGAGACAGGGCGGGGGTTTGATGGAACCTTCGTTTGGTTCCGCCAGCTGGAGGATGGTGGCCACTACGGTGGTTGGAGATCGAGGAAGGTGGCGGCTATGATGGCTCTTTTGAAGGGTTTGTTCGAGGTGTGACGAATGTTTTTAAACTTGCGAGTGATCGGGTTGTAATTTCTGCGAGAATCAGTGGTAAAAATAGAGGGACAAATCCTTTATTTATTTATTATTATAGTAAAGATGCCAGTTTGTTGTTAAGGCCGGACAAATTTAGATGTATACTCCAGAAAAAATAACAATTCGTCTCGTAAAATTGCGAAAAAAAACTTAAAGTCACAAAAAACAAGAAGTCCAAAATCTCTAATCCATCGCTTTAATTAAGGATCATGCTGAGGATCCTCCGGAAGCTTCGAACAGCCGAACCTCCGCCTCCGGAGAGCGACACGTGTCTCTCCTGTGGTCCACCGTAATGTCCCTTTCTCCTTTACCCGGACGCTCCCTTTCCACGAAAAAAAGGCAACATAAATCCTCCACACTGAGACGAGCGACTACGGCTGGCATGACCGGACCGCCGCTGGTCACCCCTGTCGCCTATCGCCGGAGCAGAAGCTCGTTCCCCCTTGCATCAAGCATGACCACGCTTTGCAGCAGCTGCGACCGGCTTTTGTAGCTCCGGCGGGCACCCATTGTAGCACCGTCGTCCTTCAATCGAAGCTCCGGTGAGTAGCACCGCCTTTCGTCGTTTGCAGCTCCGACCGGCAGCCTTGGCAGCACCGCGTTCCGTCGTTTGCAGCTCCGGCCGGTGGCCTTTGCAGCACTGCCTTCCGTCGCTTGCAGCTCCGGCCGGTGGCCTTTGTAGCTCCGGCCGGAGGCCTTTGCAGCACCGCCATCCGTCGTTTGCAGTTCCGGCCAGACGCCTTTGCAGCACCGCCTTCCGTCCTTTGCAGCTCCGGCTGACGGCCTTTGTAGCACCGCCACCCTTTGTTAGAGCTTCACAACCACCGCTTGCAGCACCACGTTCGGCCTTCGCAGCTTCGACCACCACCGCTAGCAGCAACGCGGAACGTCGCTCTGGCGACCACTGCATCAGCAATGGTGGACTCGCCTGCAGCATCGTCGGCCAGGCCGGAGCCGCCGTACTCGCAGTACTGCCGCCCCGGCCTCGCAGCTCCCCCGCCCCGACATCGCAGCATCGAGGAGTTCCTTCGCACCTCGCAGAGCCACCGCCCGCTGCTCGCACGTCGCAGCAGCGCTGACTCTCGCTCGGCACACCACCGGATGCTACGATTCCGGTACCGATGGGAGAAGGTCCAGGGGAAGCTTTGCAGCAAGAGCGTGCAGATCTCGATAACAAAAACGAGCCACCGCGTGGAAGTGGAGATGGATGAGGCGAGCTGCAACGGCAGCGGTCAGAAGGAGGAGATGGACAATGGTAGGAGGATATCTGGATGACGAGAGGAAGAAGAAAGGAGAGAAGAGGATGAATGGAAGAGGATTGCCCGTTACGAGATAAGGTTGGACGAGGTGGGCCCCATCAATCGCTGTCATCTCCTCGTGGACGCGTGGCGCGCATAGGATCCGGAGGCCGCGAGTGCTGGTAGCCTCCGCCTGAAACGAAGCATTTTCCTTAATTAATATGGGTTGCAATATTAATTCAACAATTCATGGTTTAATCCAATCGACTCATCTTCTTGCTCTGAAGAATTGCCCTCCCACGTTTAATTCCATACAGGCGCGCTTTGTCTGCTTTAAATTTGCACCATGCAGCAAGGCAATCTTTGTTTAATATTCCCCTCATATGACACCATCCATTAATTGTGCAAACATGCGTGCGACTATCTCGTTTAATTCCATATACTCCTTCTCCTTTAAATCCTGCACCGTGCAAAGAAATATTTGTTTAAGCCTCTCTCTTTATACTATATCTTCGTGAGCCAAGGCTGCCACGCCAGCAATCAATACATTGGGATTCCAAGGGGTCTCGTTGATTCCAATCAACTTGCCAACGTAATTAAGCATGTCGTATTTAAGCCGATTGGACTCGATGCACGGGAGCGAGGTGGTACTAATCATCGCTTGCTTCCTTTTTTTAATACGTACTGGTAAAAGAACCTCTCATCCATTGGCCTGTCAACTTGAGGCCTGGCCTGCGTCCCACAAGAGAAGGCCCATGGGAAACTCGTTCGGGCGGCCTAGCTAGGCTCAGCCGAGCACGCACGACATGACCCCTCGTCACGTGTTTCTCCTTTCTACGCTCAGACGTTGGACTCAAATTAAAACCGGCCCAAGTGTGACACCAGGCAGTCACCTATTACAATTTAATAGTAAAGATGTGTTTACAATGAATTCTCCTTATTGTTATTGCATAGTTAAGTGCTGCTGTAGCAGGGTGCCATCCTCAGTGTTGAGTTTAAAGATGAAATGGAATAAAACATGACAATGTTAATGCATTTAATGAGACCTTCAATGATGGGTTGCGATCCACATTGGAGGCACCCTCCACAAGTTGGAGTGAGTAGATGTCGACGGGCATCTACTCAGCTATACCGGTAAAAGTAATGAGATGAGATGCTAGCAATAGAAACCATGAGACCTTCAATGATGGGTTGCGATCCACATCGTAGGCACCCTCCACAAGTTGGAGTGGGTGGATGCCGACGGGTGCCACTCAAACTTTACCGGTATCAGCAATGAGATGGGATGAAACAAAGACATAAAGAAAATGGGATGAATATGAATGTCTGCGTTGATATACAGCTAGTTATGCCAAAAATACCATTAATGTGTTACCTTGTATTATGGCGAGTGATACTTGCTTGGCTGTACCTTCCATTACACTAACCAATGGTGATTTTGTGATATTGTTTTGCTTGCTAACGAGAGGTGACATGTGTGGTCGTTACTTGTGTGACTTTTGAGGAATGCCATGGATGTTGCTCTATGTGATGAAACTTTATTTATACATGAGTGAGTTGCAGGTTTGGGAAATGAATGAATTACAATTCTTAGTTCAGACTAATACCTTTCCTAGTATGCTTGCTACCAGCAAGAAAATTGATTGTGAGAGTAGCCTTTATAGATCTGTTATTGCAGTGATCACAATAGTCATGTTTATTTATTAGAAACAGTGTGCTCTGTGTTATATCTAAGCGTCTAGCTCTGGCTAATGGAGTCTTTTGCAAGTACAACCTAGTTATGTAGGAAATAAACAGAATCTACGATCGATCTGTTCAATAACCTGAGATGAGTTGTTGCGCTGATTTTATCATTCCGCTGTGCTTGTTGAGCTGGTGAGCTCACCCTTGTTGTCACCAATCTTTTCAGGTGTTTGATGGAGTCGTCATGCATGGGCTTGGGAGTAGAGCATTCTATGTCAACACACACACACTAGCAATTCTTGTATAGATTAGCTTCCTCAAATTTTTAGAAGATCCATACTGTAATACTTAGCGGTTCAAACTGTTTAGTCTCATTGTAACTTTAATTTGTTGAACCTATGTTAGCTAAAATCTTTGGAGCTCAAACGGTTATTTCCATTTAGTAAATGATGTGTTGGTTATCCTTAATGTTGAAATTATGTGTTAACTGCTAGCATTATTTGTTGATGGTAGTATTTATATGTTAGACTTTGCCAAAATTTATGGTAATTTAGGATTTCAATTCCTTTAAGGATGTGTGTGGTAGCATTCCGGTCTTAGAGCTAGACCGGGGTGTTACACTTTAGCGTTCTCCTCAATCCGATCAAGAAGATCCCACCTAGCTTCAACCTTCTTGCTTGTGAAAGATCCCTCCGAACAGGCATCCAGATAGTCCTTGTGTTGTCCTGAAAGCCTCGCATAAAAATTGTTAACAATAACATTACGGGGGAGCTCATGGATGGGACATTTGAGCATTAGTGACTTCAATCTCCCCCACGCTTGAGAGATACTCTCTCCATCACGAGGATAAAAGTTATAAATATAATTCCTATCAATATGCACTTCATGAGGAGGATAAAATTTAGAATAAAAGAGAGGTACAATTTCCTCCCAACCAAGAGAATGACTATTCTTCAACAATTTATACCAATGCGCCGCTTTACCAGACAACGAAACAGAGAATAGCTTCTTCCTCACTTCATCCATAGAGATACCTGCACACTTGAATAACCCGCATAATTCATGCAAAAACAGTAAATGATCTCCAGGATGGACAGTTCCATCCCCTTCATAGCGGTTATCCATAACACGTTCAATAATTTTCATGGGTATCTTGAAAGCAGTACTTGCAGTTGGTGGATTTAGAATATCACAAGCATCATTAGAGTTATCGCATATGGGAGATAAAGCATTATCAGAACAAATTTTCTCCCCTAAAGATGGAAAACTAAAAAGATCACAAAAACTAGCTTCCCCAAGCTTAGACTTATCCATAGCATTAGCAGTGATTGCGTTCATACTAATAACATTGCTACTAGCATGCAATTGAGGCTCCATAGGTTCTTTAATTTTCGCATCACACAATTCATGTCTTAACTTAGGAAATAAATTAAAAAGCTCATAGTTGTATTCCATTATGCCTAACTAGTGTAAAACAAGAAACAAAAAGATGCAATTGCAGGATCTAAAGGAAATAGCTTCGAGTACTTACAACGACGGAAAATAGCTTGGTAGCCGAGATCCGGAGTGTGAGTACCTTTTACCTTTCCTCCCCGGCAACGGCGCCAGAAAAGTGCTTGATGTCTACGGGTGCTTCTATTCTTGTAGACAGTGTTGGGCCTCCAAGTGCGAGAGGTTTGTAGAACAGCAGCAAGTTTCCCTTAAGTGGATCACCCAAGGTTTATCGAACTCAGGGAGGAAGAGGTCAAAGATATCCCTCTCAAGCAACCCTGCAATCACAAAGCAAGAAGTCTCTTGTGTCCCCAACACACCTAATACACTTTTCAGATGTATAGGTGCACTAGTTCGGCGAAGAGATAGTGAGATGCAAGTAATATGGATGAGTATGAGTGGTAATAGCAATCTGAATAAAATATGGCAGCGAGTAAACATGCAACAAAACAGTAAACAAACGGGGATTCGATGCTTGGAAGCAAGGCCTAAGGATCCTGCTTTCACTAGTGGACACTCTCAACAATGATCACATAATAGGACTACTCTACACTCTTTTGTTGGATGATGAACACCACTAATTGTGTAGAATTACATGAACCCTCAATGCCGGAGTTAACAAGCTCCACAATATTCGATATTCATATTTAAATAACCTTTGAGTGCAAGATAGATCAACACAACCAAACCAAGTACTAACATAGCATGCACACTGTTACCATCACACTATGAAAGGAGGAATAGATCACATCAATACCATCATAGTAATAGTTAACTTCATAATCTACAAGAGATCACAATCATAGCATATACCAAGTACTTCATAATGCACACACTCGTCAACATTACATCATGGAGGAGGAATAGACTACTTTAATAACATCACTAGAGTAGCACATAGATGATATTCAACTAGATCACAAAGAGAGAGAGAGATGAACCACATAGCTACGGCGGAGCCCTCAGCCCGGGGGTGAATTACTCCCTCCTCATCATGGAGACAGACGATGGCGGTGAAGATGGCGGTGGAGACGGCGGTGGAGATGACTCCGGGGCAATTCCCCGTCCCGGCAGGGTGCCGGAACAGAGACTTCTGTCCCCCGGAGTGGAGTTTCGCGATGGCGGCGGCTCCGGATGGTTTTCTCTGGTTTCGTCGAACGGGGTCGAGGATTTAGGTCGGGGACGACTAAATAGGCGAAGAGGCGGAGTCGGAGGGGCCACAAGGGGCCCACACACTAGGGGCGCGCCCCCTTGGCCGCGCCGCCACGTGGGGTGGGCCCCCCGGCTCCCCTTCGGCCTTTCTCCGGTGCTCTGGAAGCTTCGGGAATTTTAAGATCTTCGGTGTTGATTTCGTCCGATTCGAGAATATTTCCTTACTAGGATTTCCGAAACCAAAAACAGCGAGAAAACAGCAACTGGCCCTTCGGCATCTCGTCAATAGGTTAGTTCCGGAAAACGCATAAAAACGATATAAAGTGTGCATAAACATGTAGATATCATCAATAATGTGGCATGGAACATAAGAAATTATCAATACGTCGGAGACGTATCACATGCGCATAAGAAGGTAGCAGAACGTAGGGCTGAACAAGCTATGAGCAACCCGGATGCGCCCTAGGATGCTTATGACCACTTGGTCGCGCTTGCCGCCCGGATCCAGCACATGCGAGCTGTGGACCGACACCTGGTCGATCTACCGGATGTGGCCATGCAGATCTTCAAGGTGTTGTGGCCTGGGGAAGCAATGCCGACCAATTTGATGCTCACCTCTGATCGCCTGAAGGATGCTTGCCGGAGGATCCGCGAGTGGAAGTGCTCAGTGGCCCGTGCCGGAGCAGATGCAGCGCTACGAATTGCCTGTTCTTGGTGCGAAGAACTGGATCTGGACGCCCTCCACAGCCTTCGCGGCGATGCGCCACTGACAAGGATCCAGTCCTAACCGCAAAGCGGAAAGACCGCGCCTACCGGATTGCGGAATTCGCCCACATGCGCACCTTCATCCCTCCTCCTCCCGACGTCAGGGACGCACTCACTGACGACGAGGAAGAAGACGTTGATGACGAGGAGGATGAGGAAGCCGGAGAAGGCGATGCCCCTCCGGAAGAAGGCGATGCCCCTCCGGAAGCTCCCGAAGCCGGACCGCAGCCCCCTGTCGCTTAAATATTATCATTCTATGCCTGTTATATCTGTTGGCTGAAAACAATGTCGGTTAAATTCTACCCCTGTATGCCGGGGTCTTTGATGTAATATAATACTTCGCAGTTCTTTTGGTTGTGCTACGCTTTATTATGCCGGTATCTTATACCGGTAATTTATTAATTTAAGTTTGTATGCTACCTTAGCACTTTGCTTATTGTTTGCTTTTATCTTGCACTGTGAAGATTCCGGAATTGTTTCCGCATCCAATCTGATGCACGCTTGGTTCTTTTGCTTTGGCTCTGCCTACCTCTGTGTGTGTTTTGGCGTATGAGTCACAAAGTTCTTTTGCCAAGCAAGCACTTTCTTGAACTTAGAAATAATTCGAATTTTTTCACAAAAAACCGGTATACCCGGGGTTAGTTAAACTTTTTCCGGATTGTTTGTTCTCACTCCCTCTTTTCGTGTTTCACGTGCTTAGTTCCTTCCGGTTTATCTTGCTTGCCATGAAGCCGGGTTGCGGACATCAGCAAAGTCGAAGACTGATACGTCTCCAACGTATCGATAATTTCTTATGTTCCATGCCACTTTATTGATGATATCTACATGTTTTATGCATACTTTATGTCATATTTATGCATTTTCCGGCACTAACCTATTAACAAGATGCCGAAGAGCTAGTTGCTGTTTTCTGCTGTTTTTGGTTTCAGAAATCCTAGTAAGGAAATATTCTCGGAATTGGACGAAATCAACGCCCAGGGGCCTATTTTCACACGAAGCTTCCAGAAGTTCGAGGGAGAGACAAAGTGGGGCCACGGGGCGCCGCCACACTAGGGCGGCACGGCCCAGGGGGGCCCGCGCGGCCCTAGCGTGTGGGGCCCCCGTGACGCCTCCTGATCTGCCCTTCCGCCTACTTAAGGTCTTCGTCGCGAAACCCCCAGTACCGAGAGCCACGATACGGAAAACCTTCCAGAGACGCCGCCGCCGCCAATCCCATCTCGGGGGATTCAGGAGATCGCCTCCGGCACCCTGCCGGAGAGGGGAATCATCTCCTCGAGGACTCTTCACCGCCATGGTCGCCTCCGGAGTGATGAGTGAGTAGTTCACCCCTGGACTATGGGTCCATAGCAGTAGCTAGATGGTCGTCTTCTCCTAATTGTGCTTCATTGTTGGATCTTGTGAGCTGCCTAACATGATCAAGATCATCTATCTGTAATGCTATATGTTGTGTTTGTTGGGATCCGATGGATAGAGAATACTATGCTATGTTGATTATCAATCTATTATCTATGTGTTGTTTATGATCTTGCATGCTCTCCATTATTAGTAGAGGCTCGGCCAAGTTTTTACTCTTAACTCCAAGAGGGAGTATTTATGCTCGATAGTGGGTTCATGCCTCCATTAAATGCGGGACGAGTGACGGAAAGTTCTAAGGTTGTGGATGTCTTGTTGCCACTAGGGATAAAACATCGATGCTATGTCTAAGGATGTAGTTGTTGATTACATTACGCACCATACTTAATGCAATTGTCCGTTGTTTGCAACTTAATACTGGAGGGGTTCGGATGATAACTTCGAAGGTGGACTTTTTAGGCATAGATGCATGTCTGGATAGCGGTCTATGTACTTTGTCGTAATGCCCAATTAAATCTCACAATACTCATCATATCATGTATTTGCATGGTCATGCCCTCTTTATTTGTCAATTGCCCAACTGTAATTTGTTCACCCAACATGCTTATTCTTATGGGAGAGACACCACTAGTGAACTGTGGACCCCGGTCCATTCTTTTAATCGAATACAATCTACTGCAATACTTGTTCTACTGTTTTCCGCAAACAATCATCATCCACACTATACATCTAATCCTTTGTTACAGCAAGCCGGTGAGATTGACAACCTCACTGTCACGTTGGGGCAAAGTAATTTGGTTGTGTTGTGCAGGTTCCACGTTGGCGCCGGAATCCCTGGTGTTGCGCCGCACTACACTCCGCCGCCATCAACCTTCAACGTGCTTCTTGGCTCCTACTGGTTCGATAAACTTTGGTTTCTTACTGAGGGAAAACTTGCCGCTGTACGCATCACACCTTCCTCTTGGGGTTCCCAACGGACGCGTGTTGTACGCGTATCAAGCTCTTTTACCGGCGCCGTTGCCGGGGAGATCATGACACGCTGCAAGGGGAGTCTCCACCTCCAATCTCTTTACTTTGTTTTTGTCTTGCTTTACTTTTATTTACTACTTTGTTTGCTGCATTATATCAAAATACAAAAAAATTAGTTGCTAGTTTTACTTTATTTACTGTCTTGTTTGCATTCTCCATATTAAAAACACAAAAAAAATTAGTTACTTGCATTTACTTTATCTAGTTTGCTTTATTTACTGTTGCTAAAATGGGTACTCCTGAAAATACTAAGTTGTGTGACTTCACAACCACAAATAATAATGATTTCTTATGCACACCTATTGCTCCACACTGCTACTACTGACGAGAATTCTTTAAAATTAAACCTGCTTTCTTGAATCTTGTTATGCGAGAGCAATTTTCTGGTGTTAGTTCGATGATGCTGCTGCCCATCTTAATAATTTTGTTGAACTATGTGAAATGCAAAAGTATAAGGATGTAGATGGTGACATTATAAAATTAAAATTGTTTCCTTTCTCATTAAGAGGAAGAGCTAAAGATTGGTTGCTATCTCTGCCTAAGAATAGTATTGATTCATGGACTAAATGCAAGGATGCTTTTATTGGTAGATATTATCCCCCTGCTAAAATTATATCTTTGAGAAGTAGCATAATGAATTTTAAACAATTGGATAATGAGCATTTTGCCCAAGCATGGGAAAGAATGAAATCTTTGGTTAAAAATTTCCCAACCCATGGACTGACTACTTGGATGATCATCCAAACCTTTTATGCAGGACTGAATTTTTCTTCGCGGAACCTATTGGATTCAGCTGCTGGAGGTACCTTTATGTCCATCATTCTTAGCGACGCAACAAAGCTTCTTGATAATATGATGATTAATTACTCTGAATGGCACACGGAAAGAGCTCCACATGGTAAGAAGGTAAATTCTGTCGAAGAAACCTCTTCCTTGAGTGATAAGATTGATGCTATTATGTCTATGCTTGTGAATGGTAGGACACATGTTGATCCTAATAATGTTCCGTTAGCTTCATTGGTTGCTCAAGAAGAACATGTTGATGTAAACTTCATTAAAAATAATAATTTCAACAACAATGCTTACCGGAACAATTCTAGTAACAACTATAGGCCATATCCTTATAATAATGGCAACGGCTATGGTAATTCTTATGGGAATTCTTACAACAATAATAGGAATACAGCCCCTGGACTTGAAGCTATGCTTAAAGAATTTATTAGTACACAAACTGCTTTTAACAAATCTGTTGAAGAAAAGCTTGGGAAAATTGATATACTTGCTTCTAAAGTCGATAGTCTTGCTGCTGATGTTGATCTTTTGAAATCGAAAGTTATGCCTAATGAGAATAATAATAAGATTGTTACTACAGCAAATGCCATCCAAGTTAGAATTAATAAGAATATAAGATTGATGGCCGAATTGCGTGCTAGGTGGGAGAAAGAAGAAAATGCTAAAGAAGATAAAATATCTAAAGTTTGGACTATTACCACCACTACTAATGCTAATGCTCCACATGTTGCTGCACCTCCTACTATTAATGGTAAAATAATTGGTGTTAGCAATTTTTCCACTTCTAATGCAAAGCGTGAAAAACTGCTCGAAACTGCTAAAGCTCGAAGCTGCACTGTGATAAAACTGCTGAAATTTTTTCCAACATTGGGGACAATGATCCCATTGCTTTAGATTATAATGGTTTAGACTTTGATGATTGCCACACCTCTGAAGTTATAAAGTTCTTACAAAAACTTGATAAGAGTCCTAATGCTAGTGCTATAAATTTGGCTTTCACGAAACATATTACAAATGCTCTCATAAAAGCTAGAGAAGAGAAACTAGAACGTGAAGCTTCTATTCCTAGGAAGCTAGAGGATGGTTGGGAGCCCATCATTAAGATGAAGGTCAATGACTTTGATTGTAATTCTTTATGTGATCTTGGTGCAAGTATTTCCGTTATGCCTAGAAAAATCTATAATATGCTTGACTTGCCACCATTGAAAAATTGTTATTTGGATGTTAATCTTGCTGATAATTCTACAAAGAAACCTTTGGGGAGAGTTGATAATGTTCGCATTACCTTTAACAATAACCTTGTCCCCGTTGATTTTGTTATCTTGGATATTGAATGCAATGCATCTTGTCCCATTATATTGGGAAGACCTTTTCTTCGAACTGTTGGTGCTATCATTGATATGAAGGAAGGTAATATTAAATATCAATTTCCTCTCAATAAAGGTATGGAACACTTCCCTAGAAAGAGAATGAAGTTACCTTTTGATTCTATCATTAGAACAAATTATGATGTTGATGCTTCGTCTCTTGATAATACTTGATACACCCTTTCTGCGCCTAGCTGAAAGGCGTTAAAGAAAAGCGCTTATGGGAGACAACCCATGATTTTACTACTGCACTTTTATTTTATATTTGAGTCTTGGAAGTTGTTACTACTGTAGCAACCTCTCCTTATCTTAGTTTTGTTGCATTGTTGTGCCAAGTAAAGTCTTTGATAGCAAGGTTCATACTAGATTTGGATTACTGCGCAGAAACAGATTTCTTTGCTGTCACGAATCTGGGTCTAATTCTCTGTAGGTAAATCATAAAATTATGCCAATTTACGTGAGTGATCCTCAGATATGTACGCAACTTTCATTCAATTTGAGCATTTTCATTTGAGCAAGTCTGGTGCCTCTTAGAAATTCGTCTTTACAGACTGTTCTGTTTTTGACAGATTCTGCATTTTATTTCGCATTGCCTGTTTTGCTATGCTTGATGGATTTTTCGATTCCATTAACTTTCAGTAGCTTTGTGCAATGTACAGTAGTGTTAAGAATGATTATGTCACCTCTGAACATGTGAATTTTGATTGTGCACTAACCCTCTAATGAGTTGTTTTGAGTTTGGTGTGGAGGAAGTTTTCAAGGATCAAGAGAGGGAGATGATACAATATGATCAAGGAGAGTGAAAGCTCTAAACTTGGGGATGCCCCGGTGGTTCACCCCTGCATATTTCAAGAAGACTCAAGTGTATAAGCTTGGGGATGCCCAAGGCATCCCCTTCTTCATCGATAACATTATCAGGTTCGTCTAGTGAAACTATATTTTTATTCCATCACATCTTATGCACTTTGCTTGGAGCGTCTGTTTGTTTTTGTTTTTGTTTTGTTTGAATAAAATGGATCCTAGCATTCATTGTGTGGGAGAAAGACACGCTCCGCTGTTGCATAAGGACAAATATGTCCTTAGGCTTTACTCATAATATTCATGGTGAAGGTTGAATCTTCTTTGTTAAATTGTTATATGGTTGGAAACGGGAAATGCTACATGTAGTAATTGGAATAATGTCTTGGATAATTTGATACTTGGCAATTGTTGTGCTCATGTTTAATCTCTTGCATCATATACTTTGCACCTATTAATGAAGAAATACATAGAGCTTGCTAAAATTTGGTTTGCATAATTGGTCTCTCTAAGGTCTAGATAATTTCTAGTAAGAGTTTGAACAACAAGGAAGACAGTGTAGAGTCTTATAATGTTTACAATATGTCTTTTATGTGAGTTTTGCTATACCGCTTCATACTTGTGTTTGTTTCAAATAACCTTGCTATCCTAAGCCTTGTATCGAGAGGGAATACTTCTCATGCATCCAAAATCCTTGAGCCAACCACTTGTGTGAGTTCACCTATCTCTCTCCACCTCAAGAAGCAAACACTTGTGTGAACTGTGCATTGATTCCTACATACTTGCATATTGCATTTGTTATATTACTTTACATTGACAATATCCATGAGATATACATGTTACAAGTTGAAAGCAACCGCTGAAACTTAATCTTCCTTTGTGTTGCTTCAATGCCTTTACTTTGAAATTATTGCTTTATGAGTTAACTCTTATGCAAGACTTATTGATGCTTGTCTTGAAAGTACTATTCATGAAAAGTCTTTGCTATATGATTCATTTGTTTACTCATGTCATTTACCATTGCTTTGATCGCTGCATTCATTACATGTGCTTACAATAGTATGATCAAGATTATGATGGCATGTCACTCCAGAAATTATCTTTGTTATCGTTTACCTGCTCGGGATGAGCAGGAACTAAGCTTGGGGATGCTGATACGTCTCCAACGTATCGATAATTTCTTATGATCCATGCCACTTTATTGATGATATCTACATGTTTTATGCATACTTTATGTCATATTTATGCATTTTCCGGCACTAACCTATTAACAAGATGCTCGAAGAGCCGATTCTTTCGTTTTCTGCTGTTTTTGGTTTCAGAAATCCTAGTAAGGAAATATTCTCGGAATTGGACGAAATCAACGCCTAGGGGCCTATTTTCACACGAAGCTTCCAGAAGTCCGAGGGAGAGACAAAGTGGGGCCACGGGGCGCCGCCACACTAGGGCGGCGCGACCCAGGGGGGCCCGCGCGGCCCTAGCGTGTGGGCCCCCCGTGAAGCCTCCTGATCTGCCCTTCCGCCTACTTAAGGTCTTCGTCGCGAAACCCCCAGTACCGAGAGCCACGATACGGAAAACCTTCCAGAGACGCCGCCGCCAATCCCATCTCGGGGGATTCAGGAGATCGCCTCCGGCACCTCTGCCGGAGAGGGGAATCATCTCCCGGGAGGACTCTTCACCGCCATGGTGGCCTCCGGAGTGATGAGTGAGTAGTTCACCCCTGGACTATGGGTCCATAGCAGTAGCTAGATGGTCGTCTTCTCCTAATTGTGCTTCATTGTTGGATCTTGTGAGCTGCCTAACATGATCAAGATCATCTATCTGTAATGCTATATGTTGTGTTTTGTTGGGATCCGGTGGATAGAGAATACTATGCTATGTTGATTATCAATCTATTATCTATGTGTTGTTTATGATCTTGCATGCTCTCCGTTATTAGTAGAGGCTCTGGCCAAGTTTTTACTCTTAACTCCAAGAGGGAGTATTTATGCTTGATAGTGGGTTCATGCCTCCATTAAATGCTGGGACGAGTGATGAGAAAGTTCTAAGGTTGTGGATGTGCTGTTGCCACTAGGGATAAAACATCGATGCTATGTCTAAGGATGTAGTTGTTGATTACATTACACACCATACTTAATGCAATTGTGTGTTGTTTGCAACTTAATACTGGAGGGGGTTCGGATGATAACCTGAAGGTGGACTTTTTAGGCATAGATGCATGCTGGATAGCGGTCTATGTACTTTGTCGTAATGCCCAATTAAATCTCACAATACTCATCATATCATGTATGTGCATGGTCATGCCCTCTTTATTTGTCAATTGCCCAACTGTAATTTGTTCACCCAACATACTTATTCTTATGGGAGAGACACCACTAGTGAACTGTGGACCCCGGTCCATTCTTTTAATCGAATACAATCTACTGCAATACTTGTTCTACTCGTTTTCTCGCAAACAATCATCATCCACACTATACATCTAATCCTTTGTTACAGCAAGCCGGTGAGATTGACAACCTCACTCGTCACGTTGGGGCAAAGTAATTTGGTTGTGTTGTGCAGGTTCCACGTTGGCACCGGAATCCCTGGTGTTGCGCCGCACTACACTCCGCCGCCATCAACCTTCAACGTGCTTCTTGGCTCCTACTGGTTCGATAAACCTTGGTTTCTTACTGAGGGAAAACTTGCTGCTGTACGCATCACACCTTCCTCTTGGGGTTCCCAACGGATGCGTGCTGTACGCGTATCAAAGACTCCGGTAGGTTTAGCACGTTACTAAATCGGAAAGAAAAAAACGTCCAACAAGCAACCGGTAAACTGAAAAAATAAACACATTGCATGCAATTTCGGTAGAGGCAGTCCCCGAGATTCATTCGAGGTGCCGGCATCTTTTATTCATAGCATATAAGTTACAAAAAGGAACTCCTTACATCACATCTTCAGGAATAGAAAGGATGCAACAAAGCTATGTTCCATGGGCGCTTGGTCTCCTCTCCTGACCTGTCCGCCTTTCCCTTCTTTGATTCCTATGCATCGATCAACTAGTAGGCATCATTGTGTAGAGCCTTGCTCACAATGAAGGGTCCTTCCCACGGAGGTGAGAGTTTGTGGCGCCCCTCAGTGCGCTGCCTTAAGCGTAGCACCAGGTCCCCTTCCCGGAACACTCTCGGATTAAACTTCCGGCTATGATAGCGTCTGAGGTTCTGCTGGTATATGGATGTTCTTGCCAAAGCCAGCTCTCTTGCTTCTTCTAGCAAGTCCACATCATTTTCTCGGGCCTCTTTTTCCTCTTCTTCGGTATAGAGTTGAACCCTTGGTGAATCTTGAATAATATCGGTTGGTATCTGATACGTCTCCAACGTATCGATAATTTCTTATGTTCCATGCTTGTTTTATGATGATACACACATGTTTTATACATACTTTATGTCATATTTATGCATTTTCCGGCACTAACCTATTAACGAGATGCCGAAGAACCAGTTGTTGTTTTCTGCTGTTTTTGGTTTCAGAAATCCTAGTAAGGAAATATTCTCGGAATTGGACGAAATCAACGCCCAGGGGCCTATCTTTCCACGAAGCTTCCAGAACACCGAAAGGGAACCGAAGTGGGGCGACGAGGCGCCGCCACACTAGGGCGGCGCGACCCAGGGGGCCCCGCGCGGCCCTAGCGTGTGGGCCCCCGTCAGCCCTCCGACTCCGCCCTTCAGCCTACTTAAAGTCTTCATCGCGAATACCCCAGTACCGAGAGCCACGATACGGAAAACCTTCCAGAGCCGCCGCCGCCGCCAATCCCATCTCGGGGGATTCAGGAGATCGCCTCCGGCACCCTGCCGGAGAGGGGAATCATCTCCGGGAGGACTCTTCACCGCCATGGTCGCCTCCGGAGTGATGTGTGAGTAGTTCACCCCTGGACTATGGGTCCATAGCAGTAGCTAGATGGTTGTCTTCTCCTAATTGTGCTATCATTGTTGGCTCTTGTGAGCTGCCTAACATGATCAAGATCATCTATTTGTAATGCTACATGTTGCGTTTGTTGGGATCCGATGAATATGGAATACTATGCTATGTTGATTATCAATCTATTATCTATGTGTTGTTTATGATCTTGCATGCTCTCCGTTGCTAGTAGAGGCTCTGGCCAAGTTGATACTTGTAACTCCAAGAGGGAGTATTTATGCTCGATAGTGGGTTCATGTCTCCATTATATCTGGGGGAGTGACTGATACGTCTCCGACGTATCGATAATTTCTTATGTTCCATGCTTGTTTTATGACAATACCTACATGTTTTGTTCACACTTTATATCGTTTTTATGCATTTTCCGGAACTAACCTATTGACGAGATGCTGAAGTGCCAGTTCTTGTTTTCTGCTGTTTTTGGTTTCAGAAATCCTAGTAAGGAAATATTCTCGGAATTGGACGAAATCAACGCCCAAGATCTTAGAATCCCACGAAGCTTCCAGAACACCCGAGAGCCGCCAGAGGGGGGCCACAGGCCCACCAGACAGTAGGCTGGCGCGGCCAGGGGGTGGGCCGCGCCCCCCTACTGTGTCACCGCCTCGTCGACCTTCCGACTCCGCCTCTTCGCCTATATAAAGGTCCCTGACCTAAAACATCGATACAGAAAAGCCACGGGACGAGAAACCTTCCAGAGCCGCCGCCATCGCGAAGCCAAGATCTGGGGGACAGGAGTCTCTGTTCCGGCACGCCGCCGGGATGGGGAAGTGCCCCCGGAAGGCTTCTCCATCGACACCGCTGCCATCTCCACCGCCATCTTCATCAACACTGCTGTCTCCCATGAGGAGGGAGTAGTTCTCCATCGAGGCTAAGGGCTGTACCGGTAGCTATGTGGTTAATCTCTCTCCCTATGTACTTCAATACAATGATCTCATGAGCTGCCTTACATGATTGAGATTCATATGAGATTTGTATCACTATTCATCTATGTGCTACTCTAGTGATGTTATTAAAGTAGTCTATTCCTCCTGCACGGTGTAATGGTGACAGTGTGTGCATCGTGTAGTACTTGGCGTAGGTTATGATTGTAATCTCTTGTAGATTATGAAGTTAATTATTGCTATGATAGTATTGATGTGATCTATGCCTCCTTCATAGTGTGATGGTGACAGTGTGCATGCTATGTTAGTACTTGGTTTAGTTGTGTTGATCTATCATGCACTCGGTTATTTAAATATGAATATCGAATATTGTGGAGCTTGTTAACTCCGACATTGAGGGTTCGTGTAATCCTACACAATTAGTGGTGTTCATCATCCAACAAGAGAGTGTAGAGTATAACATTTATCTATTCTGTTATGTGATCAATGTTGAGAGTGTCCACTAGTGAAAGTATAATCCCTAGGCCTTGTTTCCAAATATCGCTATCGTCTGCTCGTTTCTTGTTCTCTCGCATCTCGTACTGCTCTGCAATATTACCACCATCAACCACACGCCGGTTGTAGCATCAAGCTATTTTCTCGGTGCCGTTACTACTGCTCATATACATTCATACCACCTGTATTTCACTAGCTCTTCGCCGAACTAGTGCACCTATACATCTGACAAGTGTATTAGGTGTGTTGGGGACACAAGAGACTTCTTGCTTTGTGGTTGCAGGGTTGCTTGAGAGGGATATCTTTGACCTCTTCCTCCCTGAGTTCGATAAACCTTGGGTGATCCACTTAAGGGAAACTTGCTCGCTATTCTACAAACCTCTGCTCTTGGAGGCCCAACACTCGTCTACAAGAATAGAAGCACCCGTAGACATCAAGCACTTTTCTGGCGCCGTTGCCGGGGAGGAAAGGTAAAAGGTACTCACACTCCGGATCTCGGCTACTAAGCTATTTTCCGGCGCCGTTGTAAGTACTCGAAGCTATTTCCTTTAGATCCTGCAATTGCATCTTTTTGTTTCTTGTTTTACACTAGTTTGGCATAATGGAAAGCAACATGGAGCTTTTTATTCTATTTCCTGAGTTAAGACATGGATGGTTTGATGCGAAAATTAAAAAACCCATGGAACATATTAGTATGAACACTTTGAATACCATTGTTGCTAATGATATGGAAAATTCTAAGCTTGGGGAAGCTGGTTTTGATGAGCATGATCTTTTTAGTCCCCCAAGCATTGAGGAGAAAATTTACTTTGATGATACTTTACCTCCTATTTATGATGATTATAATGATAGTAGTCTTTTGGTGCCGCTTGTTATGGAGGATAAATTTGATTATGATTACAATATGCCTCCTATATTTGATGATGAGAATAATAATGATAGCTACTTTGTTGAATTTGCTCCCACTACAACTACTAAAATTGATTATGCTTATGTGGAGAGTAATAATTTTATGCATATAGCTCATGATAAGAATGTTTCATTTGATAGTTATATTGTTGAATTTGCTCATGATGCTACTGGATATTATTATGAGAGAGGAAAATATTATTGTTGAATTTGATAGTTATGTTGTAGAAATTTTCATGTTACTAAAACACCTCTCTATGTGCTGAAATTTTTTAAGCTACACTTGTTTTATCTTCCTATGCTTGTTACTTTGCTCTTCATGAACTTGTTTATTTACAAGATTACTTTTCATAGGAAGCATGTTAGACTTAAATGTGTTTTGAATTTGCTTCTTGATGCTCTCTTTTGCTTCAAATACTATTTCTTGCGAGTGCATCATTAAAACTGCTGAGCCCATCTTAATGGCTATAAAGAAAGAACTTCTTGGGAGATAACCCATGGTTTTTATTTTGCTACAGTACTTTTATTTTGTATTTGAGTCTTGGAAGTTGGTACTACTGTACCAACCTCTCCTTATCTTTATTTTATTGCATTGTTGTGCCAAGTAAAGTCTTTGATAGTAAGGTTCATACTAGATTTGGATTGCTGCGCAGAAACAGATTTCTTGCTGTCACGGATCTGGGCTGAATTCTCTGTAGGTAACTCAGAAAATTCTGCAAATTTACGTGAGTGATCCTCAGATACGTACGCAACTTCCATTCAATTTGAGAATTTTCATTTGAGCAAGTCTGGTGCCTCTTCAAAATTCGTCTTTACGGACTGTTCTGTTTTGACAGATTCTGCCTTTTATTTCGCATTGCTTCTTTTGCTATGTGGGATGGATTTCTTTGTTCCATTGACTTCCAGTAGCTTTGAGCAATGTCCAGAAGTGTTAAGAATGATTGTGTGACCTCTGAACATGTGAATTTTTGATTATGCACTAACCCTCTAATGAGTTTGTTTCGAGTTTGGTGTGGAGGAAGTTTTCAAGGGACAAGAGAGGAGGATGATATACTATGATCAAGGAGAGTGAAAGCTCTAAGCTTCGGGATGCCCCAGTGGTTCATCCCTGCATATTTCAAGAAGACTCAAGCATCTAAGCTTGGGGATGCCTAAGGCATCCCCTTCTTCATCGACAACATTATCAGGTTTCTTCTCTTGAAACTATATTTTTATTCCATCACATCTTATGTACTTTACTTGGAGCGTCTGTTTGTTTTTGTTTTTGTTTTTGTTTGAATAAATGCTTGTGTGGGAGAGAGACACGCTCCGCTGGTTCATATGAACACATGTGTTCTTAGCTTTTAATGTTCATGGCGAAGGTTGAAACTGCTTCGTTCATTGTCATTTGGTCGGTTCGGGAAATGCTACATGTGGTAGTGGTATAATGAAACACTTGCATAATCTTGTAGATCATTGAGCTTTGATAACTTGATTCTTTGCAAATGTTTTGAGGTATTTAGATGGTAAAGCTTGCTGGATGAATAAGTTAAAATTAGTAGTGGATTGTTGTATTTAAAGCTTGTGCCGTACTACAAACTCTATTTAAATAGTTGAAGGTGTAGTTGGACTTGATAGCTTTCCATGTCTGAGAGTTCATCGTAATAACTAAGTTGTGCTGAAGGTCGAGGGAGCTAGCGGGGTACTTGTGCCACCGTGAACAGCCCTCCTTGGAGTAAATTTTAATCATGTTCTTAATGATGAACCTGCTAGTTGTTTGCAATAAGCTTGTGAATTCTTTTTGACTAATGTTAAGCTACGGTTTTTGGCACTTCCACCATCCAAATTTGCTAGCCTCTTCGGTACTGTGCATTGCCTTTTGCTCACATTGAGAATTCTGCATACTTCGCCGGTACATCCAAACCTGTGGGAGGACTTTCTCTTGTCCTCCTACACATAAGCCCATACATCTCCTCAAAACAGCCACCATACCTACCTACCACAGCATTTCCATAGCTGTTTCGAGATATATTATCATGCAACATCCATTTTACATTACATGTCATGTTGTCATTTATTATTTATATATTGCTTTGCATGATCATATACAGCTGATGTGTGGTTTACCCATGTTACGCTAGATCATTGCACATCCTCGCTACATCGGCAGAGGCATACATTTTCATACATCATGTTTTATTCGTTATGAGTTATTTGTACCAAAAAGTGTGTTGTCATATTAGGATGTTGCCCCTAAAAGTGAAAAGAGCCATGGAGGCCATCAAAAAGAGAAAAAGAAAAGAAAGAAAAAAATAGAAAAGAAAAGAAAAAAAGAGAGAATAAAGAAAAAGGGGGCAGCATTACTATCTTTTATCCACACTTGTGCTCATGTTTTAGCACCTGCATTATTTATAGTCATCATTTGTGCTCATGTTTAGCACCTATATTCCATATGAGAGAGTTTTCATGTTTTACTAGTATAACTATGTGGGGAATTTACACTATAGAACTTGGGTTGTATATTCCAATGATGAGCCTCCTCAAAAGTGCTCTAGGTCTTCGTGAGCAACCAAGTTGGATGCACCCCCACTAGTTCCATTGGAGAGCTTTCATACACATATAGCTCTATGTGCATCCGTTGCATGGCAATCACTACTCCTTGCATAACTTCGATCATAAGGCTTCCTCTTGTCTAATGGTCACTTATAGCTTTGCAAGCCTTTCTTCCTTTTGGCCTTCCAAACCCCCATTAACGTTCTTTATGCCATAACATACTGGTGCTAATACCAAATGCTTGCGCTCACCGAGTTGAGTAGACTTCGAAACAGTTGATTCATGACGTTCATGTTTATGTTTACTTGACTGAATCCTTCTTATGTTGTGAAAATTTACTTGATGCTTGGAATGAAAGATAGAACTTCTACGCTGAATACTTAACACATCTTCAATGAACTTTGTACGGTTTCACGTCTTTGAAGCAATAGTTCATGAAAACTTCTAGCTTATTTAACTCTTGCATTATCATCTCTTATATCAATATAGACATTTGCTTTGAGTGATTTGATCTCAGTTCATATGCTTTACATTATTATTGGATCAAGATTATGTTGGTAGCATGTCACTTCAGAAATTATCCTTGTTATTGTTTACCTACTCGGGACGAGTAGGAACTAAGCTTGGGGATGCTGATACGTCTCCGACGTATCGATAATTTCTTATGTTCCATGCTTGTTTTATGACAATACCTACATGTTTTGTTCATACTTTATATCGTTTTTATGCGTTTTCCGAAACTAACCTATTGACGAGATGCCGAAGTGCCAGTTCCTGTTTTCTCGCTGTTTTTGGTTTCAGAAATCCTAGTAAGGAAATATTCTCGGAATTGGACGAAATCAACGCCCAAGATCTTAGAATCCCACGAAGCTTCCGGAACACCCGAGAGCCGCCGGAGGGGGCCACAGGCCCACCAGACAGTAGGCTGGCGCGGCCAGGGGGTGGGCCGCGCCCCCCTACTGTGTCACCGCCTCGTCGACCTTCCGACTCCGCCTCTTCGCCTATATAAAGGTCCCTGACCTAAAACATCGATACGGAAAAGCCACGGGACGAGAAACCTTCCAGAGCCGCCGCCATCGCGAAGCCAAGATCTGGGGGACATGAGTCTCTGTTCCGGCACGCCGCCGGGACGGGGAAGTGCCCCCGGAAGGCTTCTCCATCGACACCGCTGCCATCTCCACCGCCATCTTCATCAACGCTGCTGTCTCCCATGAGGAGGGAGTAGTTCTCCATCGAGGCTAAGGGCTGTACCGGTAGCTATGTGGTTAATCTCTCTCCCTATGTACTTCAATACAATGATCCCATGAGCTGCCTTACATGATTGAGATTCATATGAGATTTGTATCACTATTCATCTATGTGCTACTCTAGTGATGTTATTAAAGTAGTCTATTCCTCCTGCACGGTGTAATGGTGACAGTGTGTGCATCGTGTAGTACTTGGCGTAGGTTATTATTGTAATCTCTTGTAGATTATGAAGTTAATTATTGCTATGATAGTATTGATGTGATCTATGCCTCCTTCATAGTGTGATGGTGACAGTGTGCATGCTATGTTAGTACTTGGTTTAGTTGTGTTGATCTATCATGCACTCTAAGGTTATTAAATATGAATATCGAATATTGTGGAGCTTGTTAACTCCGGCATTGAGGGTTCGTGTAATCCTACACAATTAGTGGTGTTCATCATCCAACAAGAGAGTGTAGAGTAGAGCATTTATCTATTTCGTTATGTGATCAATGTTGAGAGTGTCCACTAGTGAAAGTATAATCCCTAGGCCTTGTTTCCAAATATCGCTATCGCTGCTCGTTTACTTGTTCTACTGCATCCGTATCTGCTCGCAATATTACCACCATCAACCACACGCCAGCTTGTAGCATCAAGCTATTTTCTCGGTGCCGTTACTACTGCTCATATACATTCATACCACCTGTATTTCACTATCTCTTCGCCGAACTAGTGCACCTATACATCTGACAAGTGTATTAGGTGTGTTGGGGACACAAGAGACTTCTTGCTTTGTGGTTGCAGGGTTGCTTCAGAGGGATATCTTTGACCTCTTCCTCCCTGAGTTCGATAAACCTTGGGTGATCCACTTAAGGGAAACTTGCTGCTGTTCTACAAACCTCTGCTCTTGGAGGCCCAACACTGTCTACAAGAATAGAAGCACCCATAGACATCAGTGACATCAACCCCTAAGGTTGTGGATGTGCTGTTGCCACTAGGGATAAAACATCAATGCTATGTCTAAGGATGTATTTGTTGATAACATTACGCACCATACTTAATGCAATTGTCTGTTGTTTGCAACTTAATACTGGAGGGGTTCGGATGATAACCTCGAAGGTGGACTTTTTAGGCATAGATGCATGCTTGGATAGCGGTCTATGTACTTTGTCGTAATGCCCAATTGAATTTCACAATACTCATCATAACATGTATGTGCATGGTCATGCCCTCTTTATTTGTCAATTGCCCAACTGTAATTTGTTCACCCAACATGCTATTTATCTTACGGAGAGACACCTCTAGTGAACTATGGACCCCGGTCCATTCTTTTACATCGAATACAATCTACTGCAATACTCGTTCTACTGTTCTCTGCAAACATCATCATCCACACTATACATCTAATCCTTTGTTACAGCAAGCCGGTGAGATTGACAACCTCACTGTTAAGTTGAGGCAAAGTATCTTGGTTGTGTTGTGCAGGTTCCACGTTGGCGCCGGAATCCCTGGTGTTGCGCCGCACTACACTCCGCCGCCATCAACCTTCAACGTGCTTCTTGACTCCTACTGGTTCCATAACCTTGGTTTCTTACTGACGGAAAAACTTGCCGCTGTACGCATCATACCTTCCTCTTGGGGTTCCCAACGGACGTGTGCTTTACCGTCACAAGCAGCAGTATGACGACTTCCGCCCCATAAACCATGAAGAAAGGAGTGTATCCGGTAGACCGGTTCGGTGTTGTTCGTATGCTCCACAGCACGGATGGTAGCTCGTCGAGCCAACATCCCGGTGTCTTTTCAAGCAGTTCAATGAGCCTCGGCTTGATACCGGAAAGCACCAAAGCATTGGTTCTTTCCACTTGGCCATTGCCTTGCGGGTGTGCGACTGAGCACAGATCCAACTGGATGTTGTTATCCTCACAAAATCTTTTGAACTCTCCTTGAGCAAAGTTTGTTCCATTGTCAGTGATAATGCTATGCGGGTAGCCGTACCGCAAGATTACATCTTTCAAGAATTTCACCGCCGTATGCCCATCACACTTTGCGATAGGTTTCACTTCAAGCCACTTGGTGAACTTATCCACCATCACTAGGATGTGGGTTATTTTTCCTCTTGCCATTTTGAATGGGCCAACCATGTCCAAGCACCACACAGCAAACGGCCAGGTTAACGGTATAGTTTTCAAACCGGATGCTGGGGTATGGTTTTGCTTGGCGTACCGCTGGCACCCGTTGCATTTTCGTACCAAATCCTCAGCGTTTCCCAGCGCCGTGGGCCAGTAGAACCCATGCCGGAACACTTTTGCCACCAGTGCCCTTGACGATGCATGGTGCCCGCACTCTCCTTGGTGAATTTCCACCAGCATTTCTTTTCCTTCTTCTGGCTCCACACATCTTTGGAGAACACCGGTAACACTTCTCTTGTACACCTCTCCACTGATGATGGTGTAGGCCTTGGATCTCCTTTGGATTCTTTTGGACTCATTTTCGTCAACCGGCAGGGTGCCGTTGATCAGGAATTCCTTAATAGGTTCAACTCAAGTCGGTGCTTCCCGAACCAGAAATACTGGTACGTCTATTTCCATACTGTCCACTAGCATAGCCTCCTCCGGCTTAGATCCTGCAGTCCCCGGGTTTACCGGAACAGTCCCCGGGTTTCCTTCGTCAATCTCCATTGGTACAACATGTGACTTCGGTACGAAAATTGACTCAGACTCCGGACTTGGTTTGATCGATGGTATCCTTAGGTGTGCCAAGGCTATTCCGGGAGGGATTTCCTGCCTGGAGGAGCCCAGCTTAGAGAGCGTATCCGCGGCCTCATTTTCCGCGCGTGGCACATGGTGAAACTCACACCCCTCAAAGAAACCGACAATCTTTTGCACATGAAACCGGTATGAGGCCATGTTGGCATCTTTTGCGTCCCAATCTCCGGAACATTGTTGCACCACAAGATCTGAGTCGCCGTAGCAAATGATCCGGTGTGCACCGATTTCTTTCGCGACCTTGAGCCCATGTATTAGAGCCTCATACTCAGTGACATTGTTCGATGCCCTGAAGTGTACTTGTAAAACATACCGGAGATGATCTCATTTAGGTGAAGTGAGGACCACACCGGCACCTAGACCCTCTTTGAGCTTGGATCCGTCAAAGTGCATCTTCCAGTACTCTATTTTTTGTTCCGACAGCTTGTATTGCATCTCCGCCCAATCAACCAAGAAATCAGCCAAAGCTTGTGATTTGATGGAATCTCTTCTCTCATATACCGGCACGTATGGGGATAGCTGAATTGCCCATTTGGCGATCCTGCCACTGGCATCCTTGTTGCACATGATATCCGAAATGGGTGCCTCGCTCACCACTTTCATGGGGTGCTCTTCAAAGTAGTGCTTGAGCTTTGTGGCGGCCATGAACACGCCGTAGGTCATTTTCTGGAAGTGAGGGTAGTTTTGTTTTGAGAGGGAGAGCACCTCGCTCGGGTAATATACCAGCCTCTGCACGGTTTTTTCCTTCCTCTTCTCTTTCAACCACAACCACAACACTCACAACCCGGTTCGTTGTTGCTATATACAACAACATGGGCTCTCTTTCCAAAGGCGACGCAAATATCGGCGCAGTGGCTAACATATTTTTTAGCTCTTTAAGCGCCGCGTCTGCTTGAGGGGTCCAGACGAAGGTATCAGATTTTTTCATCAAAGCATAGAGTGGCAGAGCCTTTTCTCCCAACCTGCTTATGAATCGGCTTAGCGATGCCAAGCTTCCGGTAAACTTTTACACATCTTTGAGATCTTGCGGTATAGTCATTCTTTCAATGGCCCGGATTTTTACCGGATTAACCTCAATACCCCGGCTTGATACGAGAAAGCCAAGCAGTTTGCCGACAGGAACACCGAAGGTGCATTTTGCCGGATTGAGTTTCATCCGGAACTTCCTCAAGTTGTCAAACGTTTGCCTCAGATCATCGATCAAGGTTTCCTTGACCTTAGTCTTTATCACGACATCGTCTACATAGACTTGCACATTTTTTCCAATTTGATCAAACAAACACTTTTGCATACAACGCTGGTACGTTGCACCAGCGTTGCGCAAACCGAAAGGCATAGTGACATAGTAATAAGCCCCATGCAGGGTAATGAACACAGTTTTTATTTGATCTTCCTTTTTCAGGAGAATCTGGTGAAAACCGGAATAAGCATCCAGAAAAGACAACAACTCACAGCCCGCGGTAGAATGAATCACTTGATCGATCCGGGGCAGGGGAAAGGATCTTTTGGGCAAGCCTTGTTCAGGTTGGTGTAGTCGATGCACATGCGCCACACCTTTGGAGCTTTGGGGTCCTCCTTTTTTTTCTTCTCGACCAGCACCGGATTGGCTAGCCACTCGGTATGCAGTACCTCCACGATGAAACCGGCAACCAGTAACTTCTTCACCTCTTCTCCAATGATCTTTCTCCGGTCTTCAGCGAACCGGCGTAACGGCTGCCTTACCGGCCTTGCATCCTTCCGGACATTCAGAGAGTGCTCAGCCAACTCCCTCGGAACACCCACAAAGTCATCAGTAGACCAGGCAAAGATATTCCGATTCTCATGGAGGAAGTTGACGAGCGCGCTTTCCTATGACTCACTCAGGCCAGCACCGATACGAATAGTACGCTCAGGATACGCCGGATCTAACACAATGTCCTTTGTTTCCTTGGTTGGCTTGAATGCCGGTGTGCCCAAGTTGCCACTCATTGCCGCTAAGCTCAACTGTGAGGACTGAGCCCGCGCAACTACGGTTTGCATCCTTCTTTTTTTCCTCTGCACTCACCAGCGATTCAGCCAGTTTGATCCAGCGGAAGCAGTTTCCAGTGAGATTTTATAGTTTCCCACCACAGTCAAGGGTCCATGAGGTGTCGGCATCTTCATCTTGAGATACGCCGTATGAGTGGAGGCCATAAACGCCGCCAATGCCGGTCTCCCCAGCAGTGCATGGTAAGGACTGTCCAAGTCCACCACCTCGAACAGAAGGTTTTCAACCCGTCAATTATCACGTCCTCCAAACGATACATCCACCCGGATTTTTCCCATAGGCGAACAGGACAACCCCGGAACGATTCCGTGGAAAGTTGTGTGAGTTGGTTGCAGCATGTTCTCGGTTATCCCAAGCGTATGCATGGTGTGCCGGTACATGATATTTATGCTGCTCCCGTTGTCTATCAGCACTTTGCTGAACTTGACACGAGTCGTTGGCCCATGCATGATTGGGTCTACAACAAGAGTGTAGCCACCCAGATTCGGCATTATCTTAGGGTGATCCTTGAATGACCAGGTGATTTCCTGATCTGACCACAACATGTATTTTGGAACTGCCGGCATCACTGCGTTCACTTCCATGGAACGGCGACGCACACTTTGCTTTTCTGTTGGCTCAGTAACGAACACAACACAACATAAGTCCGGATCCTGGTAAATATTCCGGCCCAAAGGTGCCGGCGGTGGCGGTTGGCCATTGCCATCTCCCACCTGATGAACTTGCAGGTGCTGCTGCCGGTTTGGCTGAGGCTGTACCGGTAGAGCGTTTGCTCCGGTAAGCGGTAGTGGTGGTGGTAGCTGTAGCCGCAAGAGGTCTTGCGATGGTGGTAGCAATGTAGTACAACCTTGTGCTTGCGCATCTTTTACTACACCTTTCAACATCAGGTACTTGGTCCAAGAACAATCCTTTGTCAAATGGTTTGCCGGCTTTGCCGGATTCGGAGTGTGCCACCGGCATGGTTGTTCCATAGCCGATTCCATGGTGTATCTTGCATGTTCTTGCCAATTCTTTTTCTCTCCCCACGGCTTCTTTTCAACCCATTGTTTTTTAGGACCCGCCCATGGCTGCGATCCGGTTTTTTGCCTCTGGCCTCCGCTGGCGCCGGAGTTATCCTGCACCGCGGCTACTTGCTGCGGACCGTACCTCCGATCCGAAAAATCTTCCCTTCTTTAGTTGTGCCGATTATCCCGGTATTGATCTTGGCGCGGTTGGCTTGTTTGCGCCGGATCGGCTTGTACTGCCGGTTGCATTGGGTCTCCCAATGTGTAGCTATCTGCCACACGTATCATCTCAGCCAAAGTTACTGGCATGTTCCTCTGCAGCTTTTGCCACAGCGGTGAACCTCTTCTGCATCCATTGAAAAACCAAGCAATGGCTTGTGCCTCGATTACTCCCTCACAGGAGTTTCTTGTGGAGTTTCACCGGGTCAGGTAATCCCGGTCTGTTTCATTGGAGCGCTGCACGCATAAAGCGAGCTGCTGCGGCCTGTTTGACCTCCGGTACGTACTGCTGAAGTTGCTCACGAAAGCTTCCTCCAAATCCAACCAGCCATTTATGCTTCATGCCGGCAAGTTGTTAAGCCAAATGCGTGCCGGTCCTACCAGGAAAGATGGTACGATTCTCACGGCACATCGCCGGTTTCCTCCGCCTGTTACGGTTCCTCCGCCACCAGCAACATAACTTGCGGTCACGTAGTCCGCAAGCCAGTCTTCCGGCTTAGTGGTGCCATCATATGTTTTTGTGTCACGGGGTAACTGGAAGTTGCGAACCGGTGGTTCCTCTCTCATGATTCGTGGGCCAAAGCATTTTGGGCCCGGAGGACCTTCTGCCTCTATCATTTCAGATAAATATACCCTATCCAGCCTGTGCCTCGCATCCCGGTCTGGTAGACATCTTTCTCCTAACCGTTCCCCCAAAGGGTTCCGGTAGGCTGCAATTCTTTCAGTTCCTGAATCAGCTTCATCGTAATGTTCCGGTACCGCGGCCCTTGCCTGCCGGTACCTTGGCGGAGGCATTTCCTCCTCCACATACGCTGCTCTTGCTGCGCGATAATTTTGCCCTCTTTCTTCCCTACCGGCATAATCATTTCCGGCGTATCCCCTTCCGGCATAACCGCGTACTACCCCTTGGTTTTTTCTACCGGCCTCGTGTCGCCCAGCTCGTTGTTTTCCGGCAAGTACCGGATCATACACAGTTATTTGCTGCGCATTCACTTCTTTTTCTTTTCTCTTGTCCGGATGGGGGGATGATGCCTGCCCATGGGACTTACTTCCGGCATTCT
The DNA here is from genome assembly GCF_022539505.1 of Lolium rigidum. Classification (NCBI taxonomy): domain Eukaryota; kingdom Viridiplantae; phylum Streptophyta; class Magnoliopsida; order Poales; family Poaceae; genus Lolium; species Lolium rigidum. The sequence goes on from NC_061509.1 coordinate 149,161,559, forward strand.
TTGTAGAACGCATATATTTTGATGCCGCGGCTTTGTTTACTTTAGCAAGCTGCTCAGCATTTTGTTCCTGAAACATGTCAAGCAATTCCCTAACACGATCCTGCTGTTTTGCTAAAGCATCTCCGGTAAGTGATTCACACAGCCCTACTGCAGCCCTAGCAGCTTTTATGGTTTTATCCGGGCTACTGTACTTAGGTTTCTCTACTATGCTCAAAGATGCAGAGGTGCTCTTTCTGGCAAGAACTTCCTTACGCAGATCCTGATCTAGGTTGCAAGCTCTAAGCCGGTTTTCCGGTGCTCTAGCCGACTGAGCGCTGACAGAAGCAAAGCCATGGGGAGCGTTATACTCACGTAGGGGTAGGTTCAGCTCGCGCTGCGCCCTGACGATGTCGGCACTGTTCGCGAGCAGCTTATGCCGCTGTGCCTCCAGCTCCGCCTGAGCCGCTGCTAGATCAATGTTCTACGCGATGGGCATCGCCAGCACGCTCATGGCCGCTTGGAGAGGAGTCTTTGGTGGCGCTATAGATGCACCCGCAACCTCCTGGTTGCACTCGGTCAGTGGCTTGGCCGTGCGCGTGGACTTCGTCTGTCATGCGCCTTCCGCCGCAGCTCCCTTGCCGGTGTCAGCCGCGCCAACCACCAGCACTTCGACGCTGCCGGCGGCGTGGCCGCTGCGAAGCGCAGACCTTGGCGGGTCCGGAGCCACCAGCACCGGCGAGAGGCACTGGCACTCGGGGACAGTGCCGTAGTAGACGCGGAAGCTCCCGAACTCGATGACGTGGCCGTTCTTGGGGAACTTACCTCCGTTGGCGAAGCAGCCCGTGTTGTCGTTGATGAAGTCCATGGAGAAGACGCGGTCGACGAGCGCGGTGATGACACACTCGCCAGCGATGGTGAGGAGGCCCGCCCGAATATGTACTCCACGGTGGGCGCCAAGTGTCGTCGTGGTGAACAGACAGATGCCATAGGATGGCTTATGTTGGGGCCGAATGTGCGCTAGAGGATTCGGGGGAGGGTTTTTTGTATGGATGGGATGAACTCCGGATGGATTACCGCTATCTTATTGATGAACTTGGCCTTGGCCAGAGGTTGAAGATGTACAGTACATGCACTATCTCTCTACTGCTAGTTGGTGAACCGTCTCGCGTAGGGGTGTGCTCCCTCTCCTTATACAGGGGAGAGGGTGGCTTACAGGGGAAGAAACCCTAGGAAACCCTAATGGCATCTTTGACTAGACAAACTACTTTACAAAGCCACTTTGGCCCTGCCGGTACCGGCTAAGACTTTAATCAGGGGGACTGACCTCCGTCGGTACCTTTTACGTCATCATCTGCTTTTGGCGTCAGGCCTTCGTTTAAAGCTGAAGTGCTTCGCTCATCTTTGTCCTCTAGATCTTGAGAAAATCTTTGACCATCTTGCCGACGTGCTACAGTGTTAGCTGTACCGGTACTCCGGTACCTTCTTAGCCAGTTCCGGTATACCCCTCCTGGGATACCGGTATGATTCACTTAACCACGATCCAACCTTTGTTTCCCGGAATAACCTTTAAACCGGTACATCGATAGCCTGCACAAGGCCTAGTTTGGCATGCCTTTGGCCTACCGGGGGTCATCCCCCCAACAGTATCCCTGACCAAAATGCGGACGAGTGGGGCTTCGGTGTATCAAATGACAAGTGGGGCCATGACGATGATACAAGGGGCAATACACGGGTAGGGTTAGATTTTTAAACGGAGCTCTACAGCGATGGCACGGAGGAGGTGGCCTGCGGGGTGCCGAGATAAGATCAACGTCCACAAAGAACTGCATGAGGCGAGACCAGACACATTAGATAGATATGAAATAGACGCATTTAACCATGCAAAGAAGAGAAGAAATGGTCACGGACATCGGCGACTACCTCAACACTTTGACTGATGGTGTCAGACACGAACACGAGCAATGTAGAAAAACTAGTGTCTCTCGTTTCTGGCGTTTATAGATGTGTGCTAGGGGAGTGTGGTGGCGAAGGGAAAGACCTCGCGGTGGTCTGTGGTGTCCAACATAGCGGGGCGGCATGGTCGTGCCCACAGCGGCCTTCATGTTCGGCATTGGCATCAGCATGTACGTTCGGCATTGGCCTCAGCAGTATCTCTGGTGTGTCAGTGATCGAATGAGGGGACGGTATTGAGGGTGCATCCCGACGTTGACCTAGCAGTGGCGGCGAGCATAGCCGTTCTGACCATGCCGATATCGATATCGACATCGGCATCGTTTGGAAGCTGTGGTGCTCGAATCAAGGTGGGATTTGTTTCTTGTACGCCAAAATGAATTTGAAACGAGTTTCCTATTGAAGGTTAGGTAAAATACGAAAGTTTGTAACTAAATTTTTTTACTGGCACCATGGTGAGGTTCTTTTTGATATAGCTATACGGTTCGGCAAAAGTTTTTGACACTTTTTAGATATTCCTTGTTGTTACACGTATGACATCATGTATGTCAAATTTGGGGTCATTTGGAGATGTTTGAAAAAATCACTTTGCTTAAGCGCATGCCATTTGGTCTCACTGAAACCAGCTTTTGTAACAAGTTAGGTTTTTCAACCTTCTCTAAATGACCTCAAATTTCATACAGATGATCTTCTATAGAAAGATAGGTAGATTGTTTCGTTTTTATATTTTTTGAACTTTTATTTCCCTTTATAATACCCAGTTGATTTTCAGGTCAAAACCTCGAAAGTTAACATAAGTAGATGGTGAACCCTTCCAAACTTTAAATACAGAGATAGATAGATTGTTTCGTTTATCATTTTTAGCGTGAAATGTAATGGCTACAAGAAATCGGTGATGGTTTATCATTTTTTCCGTGAAAGGTAATGGCTACAACAAATCGGTGATGGTTTATCGATCATTTTTTGCATGAAAAGTAATGGCTACAACAAATCGGTGATGGTTTATCGATCATATTTTGCGTGAAAAGTAATGGCTACAAAAAATTGGTGATGGTTTATCATTTTTTGCGTGAAAAGTAATGACTACTCCCTCCATACCGGTTTATAAGAAAATTTCGTGATTTGAGAAGAACTTTGACCATTAATTTGGTCAACAAAATATGAAATAAATATCACAAGCATTATATCGTTGGAAACTTCTTTTGCATATGAATCCAATGGTATAATTTTATATAAATTATATTGGGTTGACCAAATTAATGATCAAAGTTTTTCTCGAAACACGTAATAGGCCTATAAACTGGTATGGAGGGAGTACAAGAAATCGGTGATGGTTTATCATTTTTTGCGTGAAAAGTAATGGCTACAACAATTCGGTGATGGTTTATCATTTTTTGCGTAAAAAGTAATGGCTACAAGAAATCGGTGATGATTTATCATTTTTTGCGTGAAAAGTATTGCCTAAAAGAGTTTATAATTTTTAGCGCGTAAAAAATAATACAAAAACCAAACTTGCTGAATCCGGTGGCAAACTTGGTATTTAGCATACATAGAGGGTGGAAGCTAGCCGCCGACAGAGAGAAAGAGGGGGTGGTGACCCCGATCAGAGAGAGAGAAGGGTTATCCTGCCTGTTAGATCATAGGATCAACGGTCGACGAGCACGATCCGCGTGACAAGGGCTAGACCAATCAGGGCAAGGTTGGGGCGTCCGCTATGGGAATTTGTAAAGGGAGATGGAAAAACTGAGTAGTATCAAGAAACCAAGGACACGTGAGTAGTAAACAGACTAAGGGATTCAAATATGAGATTTAAAAAATGGAAAATGTGTGTTTTGTACAATGAAACCCATATTGTCCTAACTTAAACTATTTGCAATACAAATATACATGAGTGTGAAAAGTATGGCCTCATTTGAATAAAGTATGTTCTGGGGAAAGGTATTTTGGGAAGGGCTTATTGTGTAAAGCCATGCACCTTCATAGCTACTAGGTGATTTGAGAAGTGGTAATTTATGGTAAAACTTGATTTATCTATGATTGTTATGCTTCCCAACGTGGCAGGTCGCGTAAGAAGACTCCATGAGTAAGTGTCACTATGGTTTTATCTTTTTTGAATATTTTGCGCATGAAATGAATCAATTAGATAGCTTAATCCCATTTGTTCAATCTCTGTTGACCAGCCACTTGAGGGTAAAACTGAGTATATTGCACTAGCCAGTATTAGTACTTGAGAGAAAAACTGAGCACAAATATTTTTCCAGTGTAAGACTTGAGGGTAGAACTGAGTACACGTAACGGTGCAGACATGCAGTACCACGGACGCGTGTCGCGGTGCGCAACGGTTAGGCGGTGCGCGTGTTGAGACCAAACGTCTAGTTTTTTATAACTGCCGAGACCAACCATCACCTTGCCTGTACAGAGCCCCTCTCTCCCTCACGCACGCAACCACGCCTCTCACGTCCCATCAACTTCTCCAAATCGAAGGTAAAAACCCCATCCGCTGTACACGTGCTACCCTTCCGGCGATAGAGAAGAAGAATGCGCCGACGGCCGTCACCCCCGAGCCCGTCACCTCCGAGCCCGTCGCCTCCGAGCCCGTGGCATTCGAGCCCGTCGCCTCCGAGCCCATCGCATCCGAGCCCTTCGCCGCCGAGCCCGTCGCATCTGAGGCCGTCGCCGCCGAGCCCATCGCCTCCGAGGACGGTGCATCCAATAGCGGCGCCTCCGTGAACTGGGCCTCTCTCACGGACCACTTCACAAGATCGGCGACTGCTTACTGGCGAACGAGGAGTACGTGGATACCTACTCTGCTTGGAGGAAAGTTTATAGAAATTGGCGCTCAAGTTTTCCGGAGCCTGACGTGCACCTGCACGAATGGATCATGGTAGAACACGCCCTTCCACGCGCCACTGAGTTCACCTTCCTCCACCTCCGCACATCCCGCTACATCACCATCGATCTAACGGAAGTTCATGCAAGGTTCAAATTCCTCCAGATCTATAGAGTTAATCTATTTTTATTTTCAATCGTAAACATCTTAGTGCTGAATGTTATCTTTGTAAATATATTTTAGATACTACTTCGTCGGCTTTTGCCGTGGCATAGTCGTGCTTTCCCAGAAGAACCAGCCGCACAAGATACGGCTTCTGAACTCACTCACAAAGATATTGAACACTATGTTTGAGTCGTTGTAATGAAGTCCCCAACTATGGTCTTCGTTTCCATAGATTACCCGGCGGAAATTTCTTGGGTCGATGAGAGCACTCCAACTAAGGGTATAGATGAAGATTGGGGAGGAGGAAGATTTTCGATCGAGCACCATGCTCTGCGTTGCATTACCCCATTCAATGGTGAATTGTATGCAATAGCTGTGGAAAATTTCGAGTTCGAAAAATTAGTGTGCACCAACAATGTCCAGTTGGGGCAGCGCGCGAGCACTGTCAAGATGGAGACACTACTTTCATTTGCACAACTTGGAAATGACAAGTTCTACCTTGTGAAGTCGGATGGTGATCTGCTACTTGTGTTGTTGCACAACATGCATTTGGAGGAAGGTTAACCATTGGTGTACCGTGTGGACACTGAGAGCCGCTCTCTCCATGCCTTCAGTAACATTGGAAGTAGTGCCTTCTTCGTCCATTATATCCAGTGTATCTCCGTCGACACCAGAGTGCATCCGAAATTTCGACATGGCTGCATCTACTACGTGAATTTGGGTTATATCAGAGAGTACTTTGATGATATAAAGGCCTGGGATGAGTGGCCACTATGTGTGAATAAATTAGGAAACTACGGTCTGAGAAATGAACATAGGCCATACAATTTGAAGGATGTATTGGTTGCACATTGCAGACGGAAAGAGTTCAATGAATATTTCCTTCAGATACATGAATGGAGCAATGAAGAAATATATGCTGAATGAAGAACAGATTCATTCATCCCGGGGTATCCTAGTATTCATGTTGGCCATACATTGCGTCTTGTATTATTTTCAGCTTAGTTTGTCGTGAACATTAACATCGTTATTGGCGTCTTTTGGTTGATGTATGCAGTTTATGTATTATACTTAGTTTTCGTGATTTATTATGCTGCTGTGAATTTATCCTATACTAGCTTCTAGATTTGTTACCATATTGGGCAAAAAACAAGAGCCAAAAGGCAACAATCATTGAAGAAAGACAGAAATAGAAGCTTCTCTAGATTTGATAATAATTAGGTGAAAAAAGACAGAGAGAGAAAGAGGGGAAAATGTGCTCTTAAAAAGGGATGCCAATTTGGGCTGAGAGAGACAGAACCCAGCTCCTGCTCACGTACAACAAAACGCGGTCTGGTCCTATCCCACGCGGTCCCTTTCTACCAGCCCCACGCGACGTGGCCCCACATGTGAGCACAGAACGGTCAACTAAACGGGAATCCTCCCATCCGAGCTCCTTCTGCGGGTTTCAGACAAGGGCTTGAGGAAAACTAAGAAAAAACTAAGGAGCTGGGAAACTGAGTACAACTAAGGACCCGATGGTACGAAAATAGAAATCCCTATTTGTTTTGGAGAGAGACACGCTCCGTTTTAATTGCATAGAACACTCTAGTTTTCGCTGTTATTGTTCTGCGAGTGTTCTAGTTTCTGGTACTAACGTTTAGCGTTTATTCTTTCACTTGAATTTTATTCAGAGCACGTTAGTATTCTTTATTTGTGTATGATTAGCTCACTGGTCCATAATAAATTTCATCTCTGAGAGTTATTTCAAATAAGGCCTAATGTTGCATTGCCACCGGGTGGCTATACCACCCCTAGAGAGGCGCTCGATTGAGCATCTAGATTCGAACCTGTTTTCTCCTACACACTCTAATTACCTGGAGCATGTGCTAAACATCTCCGTTAGGTGCAGCTCATGTCAGTGTGAAATGCCGGCCCATGCAGAGAGTGGCACGCAGTGGCAGTGCTCAGAGCATCTTCGACAGGCGCGCTAGCGCCACGCGCTAAAATAATTATGCATCGATGTTTTCCTAGTTTTAGTGTGCGCGTTTGCGAATCGTTTCACCAGGCGCTGCAAAGTTTAGCACACGCAAAATGTGTCATTTCCGGGCGTTGTAAAATGCAGAGCGCTAGCGTATGCACAAACAGAAAAAAAACTAGAAAGCCCTATAAAGATCAAATAAATCAAATATAAATAGTTTATTACAACAGTATGAAATAAAAAATTATTATTAATACAACAAACTATGAATAAATGAAATATAACAACTACAAATAAGATATAATTACTGCTGGCCATTCCATGTCCACCACTCTTCGATCAGATTATTCTGAAGGCACTGTTCAAAAAATCGTCCGATTCAATGATTAATCGCCCGATTAATCCCTATTCAGTGGTCACCGATTAGCCGATAAATTCATTTATCGTCCGATTAACTCATTTATCGCCCGATTAATCGTCCGATTTGCCTATTAATCGCTAATCGTCGCCGACCGAGTTGAACCCGATAAGCGATTTTCTCAACATTGTCTGAAGGTTGAGATGGGTTTCCTCCTTCCAAATAGCTATGTAGGAGGCAATAAACCTGACAACTCTCTCTTCTCACTTGAACTGGTCGGCACATCAACTCATAGTACAAGCAGTCATCGTCTTGATCACGCTTATCTTCGATGATCATGTTATCGCATGATGATACATGAATTCATGATGTACCAAAGGACCTATTGATCCCAAAATCTAGCCGGTCTGCTGACAATAGAAAACAGGGCTTGCAAAATCCTAAATGCTCTCTCAACATCTTTTCTTGCCACCGCTTGTGCATTGTGGAATTAAACTTGTTTCTTACTAGATGGTTTCACAACTGGTTCACAAATGTTTGCGACTTTGGGTAGATGTCGTCGGCTAGGAAGTACCCAAAGTTGTATGTGCGCCCATTGGCTTGAAACTGAATCGGTGGAGTATCACCCAAAGCAACCATGCTCATTAAGAGTGACCGTTGGACAACGTTGATGTCGTTCAATATACCGAGCAATCAAAAAAAGCATGCCAAATTCAAGTTTCATAGTTAGCCACAGCTTCAAGGATTATTGTGGAATCCTTTTATGGCCTTTGAAATGCCTATGCCATGTGGCAGAACAATTCTCCCAACTCCAATGCATACAATCGATGGAAATATGCATAGCTGGAAATCCACGATTCTTGTTGAACTCAAGAAGCCTTGCCATATTTGCTTCATTAGGTGCTCGCAAATAACCCTCGTCGAACACCTTCACCAATGCAACGGCAAAACCCTTGACAAACTTGATAGCTTGGCTCTCTCCCATCGCCAAATGGTCATCAACTAGATCAGCTAGATACGCGACAGCTGCAGGGAGGTGGCGCCTCGTCATTTTCCGCATCGAACTTGCCTGGTAGGCGTCGCGAATCCGCCAGAGGAGAAAGGGGTGGATGTTTCGCCGACGACGGAGCAGCGCGCGGAAGTTTCAAAGCGCCAGTTACCTTTCGCGCGCTCGCCTTTTCCTTTACCACGCGTGGTGCCGCGTGCGCCAAATATCCAGCGTGCTGGGCCGCAATTTCACGTGCTGGGAAAAAGTTAGCATGCCACCCGTCTGTTGGAGCGAGTTTTTTCCACGCGGACGCGCTAAAGTGGCGGTTTACCACGGACGCATCTTTTAACGCGTCTGTTGGAGATGCTCTCATATCGAGTCTTAACTAAACTGAACATCACATGGGACCTGCACTTTTTGATGTAACATTTATTTCTCCATCACCCACACGATGGTATGCACTACCACCGGGTCCGTTATTTCCGTTGTACGTCTCCATACTTTCCGCCGCGAGTCCTGGTTGTATGCTGACATAGCATGCTAATAATTAGCAACTAATCCAGTTTTGAATGCGATCAACCACACATGTGTTTCCTAATGATAGACCACTGACAATATGTACAGAATCTCCAGCAGCCCATTGGTGGTAGCCAAGGGGGTGATACAGCCCACCGGTGGTAAAAAATCCACACTCTTTAAATAAGTTGATTGGTGTTGGATACGAGTAAAATATTTCGTGACTATAGTGATGCAAAAGGAAACTTGTCTAGACTGTGGCATAGGCTTTAGCATGTCATGTTGGATGTTATTCTTATCATATGCTTCGTATTTATTGTTGTACCATGACTTGTCTCAAATAGCTGAGAGTGCATAATGTGTCATTGAAAGAATCATGTGTTGTTTCCATCATACACAACATAATATTGTGGTATTCTCCTTTGATATTTTATTGGGTTGACTTGGCTCATGCTTACACCATGTTATGACTATAACCAGTCAACTAAAGCCTCTACGATCATTTAATTTTTGACTTGTAATATCACTTTATGCTTTGATTGCTAATGTTTTGTCGCTATGCATGATTATGGCCACTATTGCTCTCTTAGTTGGTCGCTCCCAGTCTTTTGCTAGCCTTCACCTGTACTGAGTATGAGCTCTACTCGTGCAACCAACCACCAAAAACCAAAGTTGCCAATTGTGTCCACCATATCAACCTATATGTGGTATTTTACCGCCACTTCAAAGTAAATTGCTTGCGTGCTACCTTTGAACCTTCAAAAATTATCACATTTTTGTGTAAATTATAGCTCATGAGAAAGTAGTCTAAAAACTATTGTGGTAAGTATTATGTCCTATGCATTTTTAGTTCTTATAAGTTGCTTGTTGTGTGATAACCATGCTGTTACGGGGAACACCATCATTATGCCTTTGTTGAATATCATGTGAAATACTATGCATGATCATATTGTTTGAAGTAAGGGAGATTTACAATGAGTTGAAAAGATTGGAGTATGCATATTGTTAGAGATGAACATTGGGCCGCCAACTAAAGCCGTGTTCACATGGTGGAAGTTTCAGCTGGACAAATGTCCAAATATCTGTTGTCCTTGTTTTCCCGGTATGGATGTCCAAAAAGTTAAGATTCATCAAAATTGAGAAATCAAATGAGATTCATCTCCTAGGAACTTTGTACAGGAGGCAATGAGGTACCTTTTGTGACACTTGGTTAAAACATATGTATGTGATGAAAATCCATGGAAGTCCAAGCTAATTAAGACAAGGTGTGAGAACTATTAGTATATTATGCATGAGGCAAGTAAACTTATAGGAAGTTTTTATGCATAAGCCATACTATTTATCACCACCGTTGACATGAGTAGCACCTCTCAAAATAAATATTTTCAACACTCCTATTGCTTTCAAAATAAAAAGCTCTAGCACATGAGTGATCCCTGCCTCCCTCTGTGCAGGGCCTTTCTTTTAATTTTATGTTGAGTCTTCATCTTCTACATTATGCACCAATTAAGATATCATAGTTGTCCTCCTTAGTGAAATGTACATAGTCCCAAAATTATTAGTGATTGATTCATAATTATGCTATTGCTTTCTCTCAAATTACTTGTATCTAGTCACCCTTTGAACTTTGAAGGTGTCCTTGCATTTATGTTCTGCTATTGGATAAGGACATGTTGAGTACCACTTTGTTATGTTTACTATATGATCATAAACACACAGTAGCTTTCGATGCACTATTATTCATGATCCTTTGTTTGAGTTACTCTTCATGTTATAACATAGATGCTAAGTTCTGTTGAATTATATCTATCATGCCTATGTTAGAGTACTTAGATCCCAGCTCACAATGCTTTACATGCTTGATCAAGATTGTGTTGGATTCATGTCACCTCAAAAATTATTTTGTTATCACTTACCTACTCGAGGACGAGTAGGAGTTAAGCCTTGGGATGCTGATACATCTCAAACGTATCTATACTTTTTGATGCTTCATGCTTGTTTTACACCAATTCATATATGTTTTGCTTACACTTGATTGCACTTTTACATGATTTCTGGCACTAACCTATTAACAAGATGCCACAGTGCCAGTTCCCTGTTTTCTGTTGTTTTTGTATTTTAGAAAATTTGTATAGGAAATATTCTCGGAATTGGACAAAACGAAAGCCGAACTCAATATTTTACCGAAACGAAGACGAAGTCCGAAGGGGGGGTCGAATAGGCGCAGCAGGGCGCCCAAACCACCCCTAGGCGCACCCTGGACCTAGCCCACGCCTAGGGTAGGTCTGGGGCCACCAGGCCTCCATCGACCTCGCCCTTCCGCCTTGCTCCCGACGCAAAAACCCTAGATATACCAGCCTCCACCCACGAAAAGTTCCATAGCTCCCCTGCCGTCGCAAACAAGATACGGGGGACATAAGTTCTGTTCCGGCACCCTGCCGGGAGGGGGAACTTCCCCCGGAGCCATTTCATCGACTCCACCGCCATCTCCATCGCCGATGCTAACTCCCATGATGAGGAGGGAGTAGTTCTCCCCCGGGGCTGAGGGCTCTACCGGTAGCTATGTGGTTTATCTCTGTCTCCCATGGTGTGATCTTTATGTGACCATGAGCATTGTAATCTAGATGTCGTTATGCTATTCAAGTGGATTTTACTTATGTGATCTCCGGAGACTCCTTGTCCAACGTGTGTAAAGGTGGAGTGTGTGCACCGCGTCAGTCTCTTAGGCTATATTTCACATAATACTTGTTCACTGAATTATGATTTGAGTTGGATGTCTCTATGAAATTGTGGTGTGTTAGTACCTCCTATAAATGCTCAAAGTACAGCGTGGGATGTTCATTAGTACTTGGGAATACATCTTTAATGTTTGCTTTTGCAGCCCTATACGTTGAATTAGTGTTTGTTATCCAACCGGAGAGTAGTTCAGAGTAGCTTAGTGAAGTGCTTATATTTATATTACTTTATGATATCTTTGTTGAGAGTGGCCACTAGTGAAAGTATGATCCCTAGGCATTGTTTCCAAACATCGAATGACCGTTTATTTACTATTTTACTGCATATTTACTTGCTGCCATATTTATTTTAGATTGTTATTATCACTCATGTTCATTCATATCACTTGCATTTTACTATCTCTTCGTCGAACTAGTGCACCCATACATCTGACAAGTGTATTGGGTGTGTTGGAGACACAAGAGATTTCTTGTATCGTAATTGCAGGGTTGCTTGAGAGGGATATCTTTGACCTCTACCTTCTTCAGTTCGATAAACCTTGGGTGATCCATTTAAGAAAAACTTGTTGCTATTCTATAAACCTCTGCACTTGGAGTTCCAACATTGTCTTCAAGAATAGAAGTGTGTGTAGACATCAGTGTGATATAGCTCAGTTGGTAGCCGCAGATTCTACTCTAAAAACAGAAATACTCACATTAATAGCAGGTCGAATTCTTACATTGAATAGATCTACAGATAAGAATATTTTTCCATCTGTAATGGAGGTGACCACATCGGGTAGAAGAATCACTTGCCATGGTGGATCATGATGGACTGTGGCGCTGCCTGCACTTCTTGAACCGCTAGCAGGTGTGATGCAGGCCGTCAGCGACCGAAACATGCCCAATAGCTACCTTGGCGGAACTAAGGTGTGCGAATAATTGACCAAATGTTGTGAGGCGTGCTGACAAGAGAATACGTAGGTGAAGAAGGCAAAGAGGTACCTATATGATTTTCTATTTTTTTACAGATCTACGATACACAAAAGTTTTTGATGCATCGGTATTCAATAAAGAAATCATATAATTGCTTCCGTAAAGGGAAAGAATATTAGGGTAAATCATAACTCTACTTGAATTCGTGAGAACAACGAGTTGATAATATAATTTCAAAATGAATATGTTTTTGCATAATTGTGTGCTGAGGTTGTTACTATCAATGTGGTTATGCAACTAATATATTTTTTAGTTTGTTCTTAAGAAATTGTAGAACGTGCCTAGACATAAAGTAGCAGATGAAAACCATGGTAGTAATTATTGTTGGAAGCAGTGCACGCCTATTACTAGGGACAAACCTGGGAAATGACAACAATAGTGCTTCTTTTTTAAAGATAAACTAGCAGGATAGCCCGCGCATTTGCGCAGCTAGATTTACTTATGCTTAGGTTGTGTAATATATTAAATAGGTCGTGCCAATTTTTAGCATTTCTCTTCCACTCAACTTTTCCAAGTGTCTATCTTCCTTCTTATAATTTCATATTGAATAGAAAAAAATATTTATCAAGATTTTTGGACATGTATCCAAAATTTGATCCGAGAGAACTTCTTTTCTATGCACCTTCATGTTGGGTGTATTGCATTTTCATGTGTCTTTCGACTTAGATAATGTCTCAAAATGAATCATTTTCATGTTGTATTTTGAGTGACCATTTATATAATCCATTATATCTAATATTTGTATGTATCAGCTAAACTTACAAAAATATTCTCTGTCTGTCCTTTCTGCATTTTCGAGGTGGCCTACATGGTCTAGCATAGTAAAATATTTGACATTATTTATCTGTTACAATATTTTGGTAAAAGCACAATCTTGTAGTCACATTTTCTTCCGATCTATTTCATATGCAAAACCATCAGTGCAACTTATCTTTCTTTAGCGTGCTCATGTTATTTTTCTAATTTTGCTTCTCATCTATGGCATGGACAACCCCCTCACTGATCTCAAATATTGCATCACCATTATTCTTCTCTCGGAGCCTCTCCTATATTTTTCATTCAAAGTAGTAGTTATGGTTACTTATATTCAGTGGCCTAATTAAACAATCGTGCATGCTAATAATCTAAGGCATGCTAGATTGACGAACCAAAAATATATTATTTATTCCTTGCATCAATTGAAGGTTTATGGAATTTGTGAGGAACTTATAGAAATAATCTTTAATTTTTTCTGGATTTTACATACAAAAAATGCTTTTACCCGTGAAAGTTAATCCATTAAGCTAGCTTGCAGCTTCTGCTTCGTACTTTGCCGATGATCGTGTCAATTGTCCGGCACCCATGTATGCATCCCATGTAGAATTTATGTTGGGAAGATGCATGTACCTTGTTTATTGCCTCCATCCATGTAGAACATTAATTTAACCTAGTGAAAGTTATTTGTATCTTTTATGCTCATCTAGTTCCTTTCTTAAATAAATACTACCCTGATTCCGGATCCATTAAGGTATGTTGTGGGGTTTCTGCTTCGTACCTTGATGATTGTCATGCCGATCGTCCGACACCCATGCATGCACCGGGCGTTGATTAACCGTGGTGCCACTCACCGGCGGCCATGACCGATCAATCTAAGAATGTTTGAAAGATGGATGTACCATGGTAGTGCTTGCCGCTGATAATCGTTCAATCTAGAGAATATCCTTCCCATGAGCCGATTGATGGTACCTCGTTCGTTGCTTTCTAAAATATGCATTGTGTGGATGCTAGTGGAGTATTAATTTCCTACATAAATGTCGTTATGAATCCTCTTGCCAAGGAGGTGCATTCTTACTAAAAAAACAACAAAAAATGATTAAACAAATGTATCCTATTGGAAATGGGTATAGTTTCCTATAATAATCATCCTAGAAGGACCTACCGGATCTAAACTCGCAGTGTCAAATACTCATTAAGACCACCAAGGGTGCATACAGTCCATCCGTGTATTCCACTGGAAACCTAACTAATATCCAATGGTAGTTTCAACTAAATTATTTTGAAATATTTTAAACTACAATGATTTCTACAATTAAACTACTATAATTTATTTTCACAATGGCACCGCTCATTAATCTACCACTAAATTACAATACGTTTGCGGAAATCCAGGACTTCTTGATGAATGTCTAGCTGACTATAGTCCTTTGGGAAGTAAAGTGCGGTAAATTTCTACGAATTTTAATGACACAGCTAGCCATGCAGAAAAAATCGATATCCCTCATTACATTGAAAGAGGGGTACTCAACTGATAATGAGCCCGTTTACAAACATGGATGCTATTTACGTTGTGCAAATCCACATATTTTTGTCACCTGATGGTCCCTTTCACTGGAAGATCTGCACATGCTCCCTAGTTTAGCACGTATATGATCAGAGGTGGAGCAAGTCGCCAACTGCAAAAGAAATTTAATTGCGCTTCAAAGTATTCATCTCAAATATGATAGAAATATCACAACCCTGTAGACAATTCATGCCTTTAAATAATCTATTCAAGCAAGAAATCACGTCAAGTATCATGCAGATAAATTAAAGAGAAAAATATGATGGAAAATGTTTATCATGCAGAAAAATTGGTAGTCCAACATACCATGTTGTTACAGGAAATTAGACTTATCCATGAGGCTTGCAGCTAAAATGCATCGACTGTACTCCCTCCATTTTTTTAGATTTGTCTAAATTTAGATGTATCTAGTACATAGGTACATCTAAATTTTGACAAAATTAAAATACCTTTCATGGGACGATAAGAGTACATTTATTAAGCAGGACCATAGGAGAGTATGTTGTCAACCACATAGTATACGATGATGTGGTAGTGCCATACAACCTTCAGACAGCCTTAACTTTTGTTCGAGCGGTGTCAGGCAGCTCTATCATGGTGAGACAAAACGGTGGTGGCCATTGGTACTGTTTCTCCAGAAAGACCGAACCAATGGTACCAGGAATCACGGACACATCTCAAGAAAAAATAAATGAATCTGAGACCAGATGCAAGTGACAAATATGAACTTCACTACATACATCAATAATTCAGACTTGACGACTGGGCTGGTGCCTCCGCCGCAGGCCTGGCCGATTTCTGGGATCATAGGTAGACCTGACGGTGAATAAAACATTATTTGTTTATCGATGATTCTATAATCCCAAACCCCCCAAACCCTTGTTTCAAAAAAAAAATCCCAAACTGCTTCAATCTCGTGGACCATGAGGAAATAGACAGAACTAATTAACAGAGCCCGGAAATAACAGTGTTCAGCTTACCTAATTTTTGCAAGGAGACACTACAGGGCTTACTCTACCTCGAAGACAGCATGGACAGGCTTCCACGCTGTAGTCTCCTTTATCCCAAGAAAAACGAACTTTGGCAGCAGGTTGATATGCACTGATTCCCTGGTTAGAAAAGCTGGATAAGATAGAAAGAGGGGTAAGTATCACACTGGCCACCGCCATGACCAGCTGCATGGATCGATCTGCATCTCCCCATGACCCATGTGTATTAGTACATCATACTTGTAACCAATAGAGCAACAATTTGCTCTGCGGACGGGAGTGGAGCCAGTGACATACCAATCTGGTATACCGCGATGATGATGAAACTTCTTGGGATGGCGCGCACGTCGTGAGACCTAGGGCAGGGAGGAGAAGGCGGCGGCAGGTCAACGTGGAAACATGCCGATATGTGTGTATGATATAAATTGATCTTGTTTGGGCACCTCGCGGGATTTCTGCCAGATATATATTTTTTGAACTGATTTCTGCCAGATTCGTGGCTTAGGCGCTGAGGAGATATGGTTTCAGTAATAGATTTTTAAATCTGAACCGTTCACGTTTAGCTGCTTAATCTAAGCCATTGGTAGTCTTGTGTTTTATAATAATATAATAGATAGATAATACTGTAGCTCCATCGACCACCAATGAGACAATGCATGATTAACAAACATAATCATCAGAAAGGGGGAAGATATAACATAATTATAAATTTCAAAACAAAATTAAAGTCAAAGTAAATAAAAACAGCAAAGTATAAACATAAGAACAGAAAAAGAAGAAGATTCCTGATTAGTGGGCCCGTCGGAACTGCCCCCAATCTTCCAATCGTAACGTTGAACTTGATATGCCTTTGATCGAGTTACAATTCTTATATATAGGAATGTCCATCATATCATTTATCGAAATAATATAATCTCATTGTCAATGACTACGTATCCATGATCGGGAAACCTCGACCAACAAATTCACCACAATGCGAATGTTCACTGGAACCCTAGTTTGTTTACAATAATACCACACATGTAAAAATGTTTCTACTTGATACAGTTATAGCATGGAACGAAACTATTATGAACTATTGATATATAATAGGGATTTCTATTTTCATGCCCTCGGATCCTTAGTTGTGCTCAGTTTTCACCAGCCGCTTAGTTTTTCCCCAGTTTTCCCCAAGCCCTTGTCTGAAACCCTCACAAGGAGCTCGGACGGGAGGAATCCCGTTAAGTTGAACGTTGGTAGATGCTGGCAAGTGGGGCCGTTGTTGGTGCCCCGCGGTGGACACATCTCCACTTATCCAGATCATCGTGGGATCCACAACTTGTTCACGTTAGTGCGCCGGACCCACAACTTACCCAAGTGGCCGTTGCAAAATGGGAGCCCGAGCCAGCTTCGCGCCCGTGCCCGTGCCATTGCTTCCCCTTTCTTTCCCCGCACCCCATTGTTCTTCTTCTCCGCTAGTGGCAACACTTCTCCGGCAGGCGGGTGATGTCTAGTTTCTCTTCGACCTCCCGTTCTTCATGGCCGTAGTATGGACCGTGCCTTTGATAAGATGCCATGACTGCCCACGTAAGGATCCTCTGAAGCGGTCGATCTGTAAGACGGGCGGCAACGTCAATCGTGGACGTGAGTTCCTTGCATGCGAGAGCTTTCCATATAGAGAGGGGGATAAGTTTAGATCTCGCTCCAATTGCTCTGTTTTCTCTCGATTTTCTTGTTATTCCCTCGAATTTTGGATTTAGGGTTCACGTTGCTGTTTTCAGATCATTAAGAAATGCAGGTATTTCGAGTGGATCGATGTGTACGTTCAGAGGCTTCAATTGCAGGAATCAATTGGTGCTATTGGGGAGCGCAATGGGGGGCTTGCTGTAGAGAATGCGGTGGAGAGAGAAGCCATTCCGATTATGCCTAATGCTCCCAATGTAGAACTGGTGGAAGTGAAGGGATAACTGAAGAAAATGAACAAGCAGTAAAGGCAGCTGACCGAGTTGAAGAACCAAGCTAATCTGATGGCTGCTTGTTTTTTTGTTGTATAATTGCGATCAGATTCTTATCATTGCTCATCAGGCGCTAGAAGTAGTTACAAGGGATCCCTTGTTACAAATCCATTATTCAGTTACATGTACTTGTAGTTGTTTTTAAAGTTAGTGTGTGAATTCACCAAAATTACCAGAAAAAATAAAAATACGTGTTAGGGAATATAGGAATGCTAAAGATAGTTGATAATTGTTAGAGGGGTGACAAATAATGCATTCACCGAAATCCCACAAATATGTATGTCTCATGTTTATACCAAAATTATACCACTTTTCGGATGTTTCAAATAACCAAAACTATATCCCAAACTATATTTCGTAAAATAAAAGGAATGCTAAAGAAAGTTGATAATTGTTAGAGGAGTGATAAATAATCCATTCACCGAAATTCCCCAAATATGCCAAATATGTATGTCTCATGTTTCTACCAAAATTATACCACTTTTTGGCCATTTCAAATTACCAAAACTATATTACCTAAAAGAAAAGGAGTGCTAAAGATAGTTGATAATTGTTAGAGGGGTGACAAATAATGCATTCACCGAAATCCCACAAATATGTATGTCTCATGTTTATACCAAAATTATACCACTTTTGGGACGTTTCAAATAACCAAAACTATACCCCAAACTATATTCCCTAAAAGAAAAGGAATGCTAAAGAAAGTTGATAATTGTTAGAGGGGTGTTAAATAATCAATTCACTGAAATCCCCCAAATATGCCAAATATGTATGTCTCATGTTTCTACCAAAATTATACCACTTTTGGGCTGTTTCAAATTACCAAAACTATATTCCCTAAGAGAAAAGAAATGCTAAAGATAGTTGATAATTGTTAGAGGGGTGATAAATAATCCATTCACCGAAATCCCTCAAATATGTATGCTGCATGTTTATACCAAAATTATACCACTTTTGGGACGTTTCAAATAACCAAACTATATCCCAAACTATATTCCCTAAAAGAAAAGGAATGCTAAAGAGAGTTGATAATTGTTAGAGGGGTGACAAATAATGCATTCACCGAAATCTAGTTTTTGCGTGAAAAGTAATGGCTACAAGAAATCGGTGATGGTTTATCATTTTTTGCGTGAAAAGTAATACCTAAAAGATTTTATTATTTTTAGCGCGTGAAAAATAATACATAAAACCAAATTTGCTGAATCCGGTGGCAAACTAGGTATTTAGCATACATAGAGGGTGGAAGCTAGCCACCGACAGAGAGAGAGGGTGGTGGCCCCGATCAGAGAGAGAGAGAGGGGTTATCCTGCCCGTTAGATCATACGATCAACTGTCGACGAGCACGATCCGCGTGACAAGAGCTAAACCAATCAGGGCAAGGTTGGGCGTTTGTGAGAATTTGTGAAGGGAGAGGGCAAAACTGAGTAGTATCAAGAAACCAAGGGCACGTGAGTAGTAAACAGACTAAGGGATTCAAATATGAGATTTAAAAAATGGAAAATGCGTGTTTTGTACAATGAAACCCATCTTGGCCCTACCTCAAACTATTTGCAATACAAATATACATGAATGTGATAATTATGGCCTCATTCAGACAAAGTATGTTTTGGGGAAAGCTCTTTTGGGAAGGGTTTATTGTGGAAAGTCATGCACCTTCATAGCTACTAGGTGATTTGAGAAGTGGCAATTTGTGGTAAAACTTAATTTATCTATGATTGTTATGGTTCCCAACGTGGCAGGTCGTGTAAGAAGACTACATGAGTAAGTGCCACTATGGTTTTATCTTTTTTGGATTTTTTTGCACATTAAATGACTCAATTAACTAGCTTAATCCCATTTGTTGACTCTCTATTGACCAGCCATTTGAGGGTAAAACTGAGTATATTGCACTAGCCAGTATTAGCACTCAAGGGGAAACCGAGCACACAAAAAATGCTAGTAAGACTCGAGGGTATACCTGAGTATATCTAAATCTCCAGAGTTAGACTCGAGGACGCGTGTTGCAGTGCAGAAGTGAAAGACGTCCAATTGTTGACGCGTAGGATGTGGGTCGCGGTGCAGAAGTTGAAGACGTGCAATCGTGGACGCGTGTCGCGGTGCAGAGGTCAAAGACGTGCAGACGTGCAACCGTGGACACGTAGGACGCGGGTCGCATTTAGAACCCCTTGCCTTTATAGATGCCTCTCCCTGTTCACCTCCTCGCATTATAACTGTCACTCTCACTCCCTCACACAACGCCGCCTCTCACGTCCCATCATCTTCTCCAAAGCAAAAAAAACCCTCTCCCTCTCCTCTGCCGGCGATGGACAAGAAGAATGCGAATCCGTTCTCCGTCCTCGACGTCGTCCCCTCTACGCGCGGTGCCTCCATCCTCGACGTTGTCCCCTCTATGGCCGTCGCCGCCGCCAGTGCATTGGCGGCTCCCGCCGGTGCATCGGAGGCTGCCGCCGGTGGTGGTCAGATCCCGCCGGAATGAGACCCCTACGAGCAGGTGCCGTACATACGTCCGTCGAACCCCTACGACACCTGCATGGACAACCCTTGGAACAAGGCAACTAAGGTTTGCTCCCTTGTTGTTCCCCTTTCCTTTTTCAACCCTATTTTCGCTGGTTTCCTAGTAACTATTAGTGCCGATATGTAGGTAGGATGGGTATTTGGTTAATATTTGTGTCGATTTTATTCCATTTTGATTTCATCCCTTCTTGATTTATGCAAGTAATCATGAGATCTTAATCAGTTAAGATTTGGGGTTAAAATTTGGGGTTCAGCCATTCGGTTAATTTATGCACGAATCAAAAGATATCAATCGTTTAATTTTGCAAATAATCTAGAATTTGTTCAAATTCAGATCTGGAATTTGTTTATTTGCCTACGATGAATCGTTGGGCACAAATTTTTACAGGGCGGGTTCAGCGAACCATTGCTTTGTACAAATCTATTGTGCATGAGATTTGGTTCGCTAACCCCATCCCTGTAGACTGCCTCTGTTTTTCCTAACTTTGTTATCATGCACGTTACGTCATCGTTGCATCTCATTCACTCATAGTTTCCGTTTGATATGGATCCGGTGTCTGGCAGCAACATCGGCAGCGACGAGGAGGATCAACACCAAGGCTCGGCAGGTGCTGCGGAGGCTGCAGGTCGGCTAGTTCACCTCCTACTTTGCCAAAGGTGTCTACAAGTGCCCCTTCTGCACTAGGAGACTCGGCGGCACCGACTTCAACTGCCTCCTCACGCATGTCGAGGACATCGGAAGGACCTTCCCCAAGGTCGGCGCGACAGTGAATGTCTACTCCTTCCGCGCCAAGCACAAAGCGCTCGGCATTCACCTCCGCAACTTCCTGCGGGTAGAGATCGCCGTCGGGTGCATGCCTCCGATCAAACCCAAGGTGCCCAAGATCAAGGGACAGGGGAGCAAGAACTGGAGGAAGAGCCAGATGGGGTTGGAGTAGGCGGAGTCCAGGACGTGTGCTGCTGCTACAAAGCAGCTTTTTATTTTGTTATTATGTTGTTACTATGTTGGTGTTGTGAAGAACCTCGTTATATTTTGTTGGCTGCTGTATGCAGCTTATTATCTATCCCTATTCCACTATACTTTATTGGCCCTACTTTGTTTTCTCGATTTATTATGATGGTGTGAATTTATCATACATTAGCATCGAGATTTGCTTCTAGATTTAACTGGAGTACATATGAACAAAGATAGGTGAGGTCATTAATATGGATCAGAGGGAGTACTAGATTTGCTGCCATATTCGGTAAAAAGCGAGGGCCAAAAGGCACAAATAATTGAAGAAATACAGAAATGGAAGCTTCTCTAGATTTGATAATAATTTGGTGAAAAAAGACAGAGAGAAAGAGGAAAAAATGTGCTCTTAAAAATGGATGCCAATTTGGGTCGAGAAGACAGAACCCAGCTCCTGCTCACGTACAACCAAACGCGGTCCCGTCCTGTCCCACGCGGTCCTTTTCTACCAGCCCCACGCGACGCGGCCCCACACGACATGACCCCACACGTCAGCACGGAACGGTCAACTAAACAGGAATCCTCCCGTCAGAGCTCCTTCTGCGGGTTTCAGACAAGGGCTTGGAGAAAACTGAGGAAAAACTAAGAAGCTGGGGAAAACTGAGTACAACTAAGGACCCGAGGGCACGAAAATAGAAATTCCTATATAATAATAAACACTCTTTACTATTTGCCTCTAGGGCACTATATCCAACAAAATCTGTTGTCACATGGTGGATGATGAAGAATTGTGGTGCCGCGACCACTTCTTGAACATCGACGTGTGGTGTAGGCCGGCGGCCGTGGGCGACATGCCCAACAACTACTGGTGGATCTAAGGAATAATAGTTGATCAAATGTGTTGAGGCGCGCCAATAATAAAAAGTAGAAGAGAAGAAGAATGCAATCAACAAAGAAAACCATATAATTGCTTCCATAAAAGGGAAACAATATAAGGGTAAATCGAAACTCTACTTACATGGGAGAGTACAAAGAATCACTGTATAATTTCAAAAGTTTTTATTTTGCATAATCGTATGTTGAGATTGTTACTATCCAAGTGGTTATGCAGATGATATATTTTTTCTGTTTGTTCTTACGGAATTGTAGAACGGGTGTAGACATAAAATAGCAAATGAAAAACATGCCAGCAATTATTGTTGGAAGCATTGCACACCTATTACCAGGGATGAACCTGAGAAATGACTTGGCAATAGTGTTTCTCTTCTGTCAGATAAAGAATATTGTAGCTCCATCGAACACCAACGAGAGAATGTACGATATTAACAAACGTAATCATCAGAAAGTGGGAAATATAACAGTATTAAAAATTTCAAAATAAAATTAAAGTGGAAGTAAGGAAAAACAACAAAGTATAAACAGAAGAAGAGGGAAAGTAGAAGAAGAAGGTTCCCGATTACTGGGCCGTCGGAACTACCCCCAGCCATCCAAGCGAGAAGCGACCCGTCCACGGCAGCCGGCTCATAAGAAAGATAGGCCCATGGCGGCATAGTCCACAGTGTACATGTATCATATCATCGGAATTGGACTGTCATCTTGCCAAAAGTGTTGAAAGTAGTATCGAGAAGCAAATGAGAGAGACAACAAAATGATTCAACTGTTCTGTTCCATTGACGATTCACAACTTATATACAAGAGGAAGAGACGCGAATATGGGTCACGTCTGTTCGAAGAGGTGTGAGGAAGGGTTGTGTCTGTTGACAAACCAATCAACATAGAGAATTACATGAGGGAGGATTACCCCTTTAATTAACCTATTAATTAAATCCTAACACTCCCCCTAATCCTTCCTTGTCCTTGTGCTTGGTCATCTCTAGAATCATCTTTGGAATCATCTCCTCTAAAAACCCTGTGGGAAAAATATGAGGAGAGTAGTGTGTATGTTATGTTGCTAAAACTCCTTAAATCCCAGTGGGAAAATGAGGAGAAAATTGTGCAACATATAATAGTTAGATATGCTGTTAAAACTCCTCCAAAACCCAGTGGGAAAATAAGGAGAAAATGACACAGCATATGATTGGTATTGTCTCTTTGTTAACTCAATATGAGAAAACCCTTGTAAAAGGGAAAACCCCATAGAGTTTAGAGAAAAATATATGTCGTATATACTTTCCTAAAAACCCCGTTAGGGAAAACAGAAAATATGACATATCATCTTGTGTTGATATTACCTCATTAAAAACCTTGATGAGAACCATTGTAGTAAACTCATGAAGGGAAAAAGAGTGTAATATGATGCTTTGAATATGATTGATTCAGGAAGATACTCCCCCTAATTCTTGCAATTTTGGAAGCCGTCGCATACCAATTCCATAAAATAATTCTGGAACGTTGAAATTGGTAGAGACTTCGTGAACAAACCAACAACATTATTGTGTGATTTGACTTGCAAGATGTTTATTCCCCAATCTTCTGAAGTTCATGGAGATAAAACAATCTAGAGGCAATATGCTTAGTGATATTGCTCTTGATGTATCATGTTTGCATCCATGCAACACAAGCAACATTATCTGTGTAGATAATGATTGATGGTTCAAGAGAACCAATACCACATGACTCATATATGTGGTTTATCATTCCATAAAGCTACACGTGTTAACGCGGCTTTGTATTTTAGAATGATTGGTAGGTGTATTCACCAGAGTCTGTCTCGAAGACATCAATGGAGCGACAATTCTACCATGTTGATGCACATTGTGAGGATCATTCAAGTAGCCAACATCAGTGTATCCTGATGATATTGGAGTTCAGATTTCTCTGAAATTACAAGAATATGTCAAGTAATGTGTGGTGCCTTGGAGATATCGAAAGATATTCTTGATTCCCAACCAATTGCATTGGTGAGTCCAATGGCACTGATCGAGATATGGAACTTCAAGTTCCAACATCCTTCTACATCATCTCTGTTAGGATTTAATTAATAGGTTAATTAAAGGGGTAATCCTCCCTCATGCAATTCTCTATGTTGATTGGTTTGTCAACAGACACAACCCTTCCTCACACCTCTTCGAACAGACGTGACCCATATTCGCGTCTCTTTCCCTTGTATATAAGTTGTGAATCGTCAATGGAACAGAACGGTTGAATCATTTTGTTGTCTCTCTCATTTGCTTCTCGATACTACTTTCAACACGTTATCAGCACGTAGATTTTACCAAGAGCAATCTACTGAAAGTATATTACCCACGTCCGGCGACGCGAAGTCATGGACAAGGGCGTTGCTTTCCGTCCGAGAAATTGACCATCCGAGAAGAAAGAGAATGCGTGTTGCAAGGACACGCATCAGAAGGAAAATTGATCTTCATAGATCGATTAGATAACAATTGTTGCATGCAATTGCATTAACCCATTCTATGATTGTGTATCGATTGAGCAAATTACGATCTGTTTCCATTGCAACCGTTGAACTAATCCCTTGCACTTTTTTGCATGTGCATTCTAAACGGAGGGGAAGAGAAGTGGTGCCCGTTCGCATAGAACACGATCCATGAGGATCCTGGCGCGGAGGCCCGAAGCAACGACGGCAAAGCGCGCGCTCGGCGCTCCACGGTCAG
>NC_061509.1:149186497-149217343 GCF_022539505.1 Lolium rigidum
ATTGTCGATACGTCGGAGACGTATCATTGTGCCAAGTAAAGTCGTTGATAGTAAGGTTCATACTAGATTTGGATTATCTGCGCAGAAACAGATTTCTTTGCTCTGTCACGAATATGGGCCTAATTCTCCGTAGGTAACTCGAGAAAATTATGCAAATTTACGTGAGTGATCCTAAGATATGTACGCAACTTTCATTCAATTTGAGAATTTTCATTTGAGCAAGTCTCGGTGCCTCAATAAAATTCATCTTTACGAACTGTTCTGTTTTGACAGATTCTGCCTTTTATTTCGCATTGCCTGTTTTGCTATGCTTGATGGATTTTTAGATTCCATTGACTTTCAGTAGCTTTGTGCAATGTCCAGAAGTGTTAAGAATGATTATGTCATCTCTGAATATGTAAATTTTAATTGTGCACTAACCCTCTAATGAGTTGTTTTGAGTTTGGTGTGGAGGAAGTTTTCAAGGATCAAGAGAGGGAGATGATACAATATGATCAAGGAGAGTGAAAGCTCTAAGCTTGGGGATGCCCCGGTGGTTCACCCCTGCATATATCAAGAAGACTCAAGCGTCTAAGCTTGGGGATGCCCAAGGCATCCCCTTCTTCATCGACAACATTATCGGGTTCCTCTAGTGAAACTATATTTTTATTCCATCACATCTTATGTGCTTTGCTTGGAGCGTCTGTTTGTTTTTGTTTTTGTTTTGTTTGAATAAAATGGATCCTAGCATTCATTGTGTGGGAGAGAGACACGCTCCGCTGTTGCATATGGACAAATATGTCCTTAGGCTTTACTCATAATATTAATGGCGAAAGTTTCTGCTTCGTTAATTGTTATATGGTTGGAAACAGAAAATGCTACATGTAGTAATTGGTAAAATGTCTTGGATAATTTGATACTTGGCAATTGTTGTGCTCATGTTTAAGCTCTTGCATCATATACTTTGCACCTATTAATGAAGAAATACATAGAGCTTGCTAAAATTTGGTTTGCATAATTGGTCTCTCTAAGGTCTAGATAATTTCTAGTATTGAATTTGAACAGCAAGGAAGACGGTGTAGAGTCTTATAATGTTTACAATATGTCTTTTATGTGAGTTTTTCTGCACCGGTTCATCCTTGTGTTTGTTTCAAATAACCTTGCTAGCCTAAACCTTGTATCGAGAGTGAATACTTCTCATGCATCCAAAATCCTTGAGCCAACCACTATGCCATTTGTGTCCACCATACCTACCTACTACATGGTATTTCTCCGCCATTCCAAAGTAAATTGCTTGAGTGCTACCTTTAAATTTCCATTCCTCTACCTTTACAATATATAGCTCATGGGACAAATAGCCTAGAAACTATTGTGGTATTGAATATGTACTTATGCACTTTATCTCTTATTAAGTTGATTGTTGTGCGATAACCATGTTCCTGGGGACGCCATCAACTACTCTTTGTTGAATATCATGTGAGTTGCTATGCATGTCCGTCTTGTGCGAAGTAAGGGAGATTTACCACTAAAATGGTTAGAGCATGCATAATGTTAGAGAAGAACATTGGGCCGCTAACTAAAGCCATGATCCATGGTGGAAGTTTCGGTTTTGGACAAATATCCTCAATCTCATATGAGAAAATTAATTGTTGTTGAATGCTTATGCATAAAAGAGGAGTCCATTATCTGTTGTCTATGTTGTCCCGGTATGGATGTCTAAGTTGAGAATAATCAATAGCGAGAAATCCGATGCGAGCTTTCTCCTTAGACCTTTGTACAGGCGGCATAGAGGTACCCCTTTGTGACACTTGGTTAAAACATGTGCATTGCAATGATAATCCAGGTAATCCGAGCTAATTAGGACAAGGTGCGGGCACTATTAGTATACTATGCATGAGGCTTGCAACTTGTAGGATATAATTTATATAACACATATGCTTTATTACTACCGTTGACAAAATTGTTTCTTGTTTTCAAAACCAAAGCTCTAGCACAAATATAGCAATCGATGCTTTCCTCTTTGAAGGACCATTCTTTTACTTTTATTGTTGAGTCAGTTTACCTATTTCTCTCCACCTCAAGAAGCAAACACTTGTGTGAACTGTGCATTGATTCCTACATACTTGCATATTGCACTTGTTATATTACTTTGCATTGACAAATATCCATGAGATATACATGTTACAAGTTGAAAGCAACTGCTGAAACTTAATCTTCCTTTGTGTTGCTTCAATGCCTCTACTATGAATTATTGCTTTATGAGTTAACTCTTATGCAAGACTTATTGATGCTTGTCGTGAAGTACTATTCATGAAAAGTCTTTGCTATATGATTCATTTGTTTACTCATGTCATTTACATTGTTTGGATCGCTGCATTCTTTACATATGCTTACAATAGTATGATCAAGGTTATGATGGCATGTCACTCCAGAAATTATCTTTGTTATCGTTTACTCGCCGGACGAGCGTAAACTAAGCTTAGGGCTGCCGATACGTCTCCGACGTATCGATAATTTCTTATGTTCCATGCCACATTATTGATGATATCTACATGTTTTATGCATACTTTATGTCATATTTATGCATTTTACGGCACTAACCTATTAACGAGATGCCGAAGAGCCGATTCTTTGTTTTCTGCTGTTTTTGGTTTCGAAATCCTAGTAAGGAAATATTCTCGGAATTGGACGAAATCAACGCCCAGGGGCCTATTTTCACACGAAGCTTCCAGAAGACCGAAGGGAAGACGAAGTGGGGCCACGGGGCGCCGCCACACTAGGGCGGCGCGGCCCAGAGGGGGCCCGCGCGGCCCTAGCGTGTGGGGCCCCCGTGTGGCCCCCTGACCTGCCCTTCCGCCTACAAATAGCCTTCGTCGCGAAACCCCCAGTACAGAGAGCCACGATACGGAAAACCTTCCAGAGACGACGCCGCCGCCAATCCCATCTCGGGTGATTCAGGAGATCGCTTCCGGCACCCTGCCGGAGAGTGGAATCATCTCCCGGAGGACTCTACACTGCCATGGTCGCCTCCGGAGTGATGAGTGAGTAGTTCATCCCTGGACTATGGGTCCATAGCAGTAGCTAGATGGTTGTCTTCTCCTCATTATGCTTCATTGTCGGATCTTGTGAGCTGCCTAACATGATCAAGATCATCTATCTGTAATGCTATATGTTGTGTTTGTTGGGATCCGATGGATAGAGAATACTATGTTATGTTGATTATCAATCTATGTGTTGTTTATGATCTTGCATGCTCTCCGTTACTAGTAGATGCTTTGGCCAAGTTGATGCTTGTAACTCCAAGAGGGAGTATTTATGCTCGATAGTGGGTTCATGTCTCCGTGAATGCGGGGAGTGACAGAAGCCCCTAATGTTATGGATGTGTTGTTGCCACTAGGGATAAAACATTGATGCTATGTCCGAGGATGTAGTTATTGATTACATTACGCACCATACTTAATGCAATTGTCTGTTGTTTGCAACTTAATAGTGGAAGGGGTTCGGATGATAACCTGAAGGTGGACTTTTTAGGCATAGATGCATGCTTGGATAGCGGTCTATGTACTTTGTCGTAATGCCCAATTAAATCTCACAATACTCATCATATCATGTATGTGCATTGTCATGCCCTCTCTATTTGTCAATTGCCCAACCGTAATTTGTTCACCCAACATGCTATTTATCTTATGGGAGAGACACCTCTAGTGAACTGTGGACCCCGGTCCATTCTTTACATCGAATACAATCTACCGCAATACTTGTTCTACTGTTCTCTGCAAACAATCATCATCCACACTATACATCTAATCCTTTGTTACAGACAAGCCGGTGAGATTGACAACCTCGTCTGTTTCGTTGGGGCAAAGTACTTTGGTTGTGTTGTGCAGGGTTCCACGTTGGCGCCGGAATCCCCGGTGTTGCGCCGCACTACATCTCGCCGCCATCAACCTTCAACGTGCTTCTTGGCTCCTACTGGTTCGATAAACCTTGGTTTCTTAATGAGGGAAAACTTGCTGCTGTACGCATCACACCTTCCTCTTGGGGTTCCCAACGGAAGCGTGCTGTACGCGTATCAATAAGTAATCATTAACCATGCCGTATAATACTAAAACCAAAAACTATTCATTACATGTTAGGATTATACCAAATCTTATTGTTGTGTGCTAGTAATGTTATTGTTATGATATATTGCATTACTTGTTTATACTACCAAGTTAACCAACCCTTAATAATAATCTTGTTTGTGAATCACTCTAAAAGTGCAACACACTCTGAACTAATCATTACAACTCACTAATCCTAAATCATCAGGGTTAGGTCATGCTTAGAGCGATTGCATCTCATACTTATGCATTATTGCATCCTTGCCAATCTTTTAAACATCATCCTTACCGCATGATACGTCTCCGACGTATCGATAATTTCTTATGTTCCATGCCACATTATTGATGATATCTACATGTTTTATGCATACTTTATGTCATACTTATGCGTTTTCCGGAACTAACCTATTGACGAGATGCCGAAGGGCCGATCGCTTTTCCGTCGTTTTTGGTTTCGGAAATCCTAGTAAGGAAATATTCTCGGAATTGGACGAAATCAACGCCCGCGAGTCTTAGGATTGCATGAAGCTTCCGAACACCCGAGAGCCGCCGAGAGGGGCCACAGGGGGCCCACACATGGTGGCGGCGCGGCCCAGGGAGGGCGCGCCGCCCTAGTGTCTGGTGGCCCCAGACCCCTTCTGACGCCGCCTCTTCGCCTATAAGAAGCCCCTGACCTAAGTCTTCGATACGGAAAAGCCACGGTACGAGAAACCATCCAGAGCCGCCGCCATCGCGAAGCCAAGATCTGGGGGACAGGAGTCTCTGTTCCGGCACGCCGCCTCGACGGGAAGTGCCCCCGGAAGGCTCCTCCATCGACACCACCGCCATCTTCATCAACGCTGCTTGTCTCCCATGAGGAGGGAGTAGTTCTCCATCGAGGCTAAGGGCTGTACCGGTAGCTATGTGGTTCATCTCTCCTATGTACTTCAATACAATAATCTCATGAGCTGCCTTACATGATTGAGATTCATATGATGATGCTTGTAATCTAGATGTCATTATGCTAGTCAAGTGGATTTTACTTATGTGATCTCCGGAGACTCCTTCTCCCACGTGTGTAAAGGTGACAAGTGTGTGCACCGTGTGGGTCTCTTAGGCTATATTTCACAGAATACTTATTCACCGTTATGAATGGCATAGTGAAGTGCTTATTTATATCTCTTTATGATTGCAATGTGTTTTGTATCACAATTTATCTCGTGTGCTACTCTAGTGATGTTATTAAAGTAGTCTATTCCTCCCGCACGGTGTAATGGTGACGAGTGTGTGCATCGTGTAGTACTTGGCGTAGGTTATGATTGTGATCTCTTGTAGATTATGAAGTTAACTATTGCTATGATAGTATTGATGTGACTTATTCCTCCTTTCGTAGCGTGAAGGTGACAAGTGTGCATGCTATGTTAGTACTTGGTTTGGTGTGTGTTGATCCTGTCGTGCACTCTAAGGTTATTTAAATATGAACATCGAATATTGTGGAGCTTGTTAACTCCGGCACCGAGGGTTCGTGTAATCCTACCACGCTTAGTGGTGTTCATCATCCAACAAGAGAGTGTAGAGTCTAGCACCTATTTATTTATTCTGTTATGTGATCAATGTTGAGAGTGTCCACTAGTGAAAGTATAATCCCTAGGCCTTGTTTCCAATACTGCTATCGCTGCTTGTTTACTGGTTTTACCGCATCCGTACTTCCCGCAATATTACCACCATCAACCACACGCCGATCCTGGACAGACAAAGCACTTTTCTCGGTGCCGTTGCTACTGCTCATACTTATTCATACCACCTGTATTTCACTATCTCTTCGCCGAACTAGTGCACCTATTAGGTGTGTTGGGGACACAAGAGACTTCTTGCTTTGTGGTTGCAGGGGTTGCTTGAGAGGGATATCTTTGACCTCTTCCTCCCCGAGTTCGATAAACCTTGGGTGATTCACTTAAGGGAAACTTGCTCGCTGTTCTACAAACCTCTCGCTCTTGGAGGCCCAACACGCGTCTACAAGAATAGAAGCACCCGTAGACATCAAGCACTTTTCTCGGCGCCGTTGCCGGGGAGGAAAGGTAAAAGGTACTCACACTCCGGATCTCGGCTACTAAGCTATTTTCGCCGTTGTAAGTACTCGAAGCTATTTCCTTTAGATCCTGCAATTGCATCTTTTTGTTTCTTGTTTTACACTAGTTTGGCATAATGGAAAACAACAAAAATATGAGAGATCTTTATGAACTTTATCTTGAATTAGGACATGATGTGTTTGAAGAGAGAATTAAAAAACCCATGGAACTTTATGTACATGCTAATGGGAATGTTATTAATATGAATGCTTTGAACACTATTGTTGCTAATGCTATGGAAAATTCTAAGCTTGGGGAAGCTGGTTTTGATGAGCATGATCTTTTTAGTCCCCCAAGCATTGAGGAGAAAATTTACTTTAATGATACTTTGCCTCCTATTTATGATGATTATAATGATAGTGGTCTTTTGGTGCCACCTACTATGGAGAGTACATTTTATGATGATTATACTATGCCTCCTACACTTGATGAGAATAATAATGATAGCTACTTTGTTGAATTTTCTCCCACTACAACTAGTAAAATTGATTATGCTTATGTGGAGAGTAATAATTTTATGCACGAGACTCATGATAAGAATGCTTTATGTGATAGTTATATTGTTGAGTTTGCTCATGATACTACTGAAAGTTATTATGAGAGAGGAAAATATGGTTGTAGAAATTTTCATGTTACTAAAACTCCTCTCTATATGCTTAAAATCTTGAAGTTACACTTGTTTTATCTTTCTATGCTTGTTGCATCATGCTTAATGAATTTGTTTATTTACAAGATTCCTTTTCATAGGAAGCATGTTAGACTTAAATGTGTTTTGAATTTTCTTCTTGATGCTCTCTTTTGCTTCAACTACTATTTCTTGCGAGTGCATCATTAAAACTGCTGAGCCCATCTTAATGGCTATAAAGAAAGAACTTCTTGGGAGATAACCCATGTGTTTATTTTACTACAGTAATTTTGTTTTATATTTGTGTCTTGGAAGTTGTTACTACTGTAGCAACCTCTCCTTATCTTAATTTTGTTGCATTGTTGTGCCAAGTAAAATCTTTGATAGTAACGTTCATACTAGATTTGGATTACTGCGCAGAAACAGATTTCTTTGCTGTCACGTATATGGGCCTAATTCTCTGTAGGTAACTCAGAAAATTCTGCCAATTTACGTGAGTGATACTCAGATATGTACGCAACTTTCATTAAATTTGAGCATTTTCATTTGAGCAAGTCTGGTGCCTCTTTAAAATTCGTCTTTACGGACTGTTCTGTTTTGACAGATTCTGCCTTTTATTTCGCATTGCCTCTTTTGCTATGTGGGATGGATTTTTTTGTTCCATTAATTTCCAGTAGCTTTAGGCAATGTCCAGAAGTGTTAAGAATGATTGTGTCACCTCTGAATATGTGAGTTTTTGATTATGCACTAACCCTCTAATGAGTGTGTTTCGAGTTTGGTGTGGAGGAAGTTTTCAAGGGTCAAGAGAGGAGGATGATACAATATGATCAAGAAGAGTGAAAGCTCTAAGATTGGGGATGCCCCGGTGGTTCATCCCTGCATATTTCAAGAAGACTCAAGCATCTAAGCTTGGGGATGCCCAAGGCATCCCCTTCTTCTCGACAAATTATCAGGTTCCTTCTCTTGAAACTATATTTTTATTCGGTCACATCTTATGTACTTTACTTGGAGATCTGTTTGCTTTCGTTTTTGTTTTTGCTTGAATAAATGCTTGTGCGGGAGAGAGACACGCTCCGCTGGTTCATATAAACACATGTGTTCTTAGCTTTTAATGTTCATGGCGAAGGTTGAAACTGCTTCGTTAATTGTTGTATGGTTGGAAACAGAAAATGCTACATGTAGTAATTGGTATGATGTCTTGAATAATGTGATACTTGGCAATTGTTGTGCTCATGTTTAAGCTCTTGCATCATATACTTTGCACCTATTAATGAAGAAATACATAGAGCTTGCTAAAATTTGGTTTGCATGATTGGTCTCTCTAAGGTCTAGATGATTTATAGTAAAGAGTTTGAACAACAAGGAAGACGGTGTAGAGTCTTATAATGTTTACAATATGTCTTTTATGTGAGTTTTGCTGCACCGCTTCATACTTGTGTTTGTTTCAAATAACCTTGCTAGCCTAAGCCTTGTATCGAGAGGGATTACTTCTCATGCATCCAAAATCCTTGAGCCAACCACTATGCCATTTGTGTCCACCATACCTACCTACTACATGGTATTTCTCCGCCATTCCAAAGTAAATTGCTTGAGTGCTACCTTTAAATTTCCATCCTCTACCTTTGCAATATATAGCTCATGGGACAAATAGCCTAAAAACTATTGTGGTATTGAATATGTACTTATGCACTTTATCTCTTATTAAGTTGCTTGTTGTGCGATAACCATGTTCCTGGGGACGCCATCAACTACTCTTTGTTGAATATCATGTGAGTTGCTATGCATGTCCGTCTTGTCTGAAGTAAGGGAGATTTACCATGAGTTGAATGGTTTGAGCATGCATCACGTTAGAGAAGAACATTGGGCCGCTAACTAAAGCCATGATCCATGGTGGAAGTTTCAGTTTTGGACAAATATCCTCAATCTCATATGAGAAAATTAATAATTGTTGAATGCTTATGCATAAAAGAGGAGTCCATTATCTCGTTGTCTATGTTGTCCCGGTATGGATGTCTAAGTTGAGAATAATCAATAGCGAGAAATCCAATGCGAGCTTTCTCCTTAGACCTTTGTACAGGCGGCATAGAGGTACCCCTTTGCGACACTTGGTTAAAACATATGTATTGCGGTGATAATCCAGGTAATCCGAGCTAATTAGGACAAGGTGCGGGCACTATTAGTATACTATGCATGAGGCTTGCAACTTGTAGGATATAATTTACATGATACATATGCTTTATTACTACCGTTGACAAAATTGTTTCTTGTTTTCAAAATCAAAGCTCTAGCACAAATATAGCAATCGATGCTTCCCTCGTCGAAGGGCCTTTCTTTTACTTTTTATGTTGAGTCAGTTCACCTATTTCTCTCCATCTCAAGAAACAAACACTTGTGTGAACTGTGCATTGATTCCTACATTCTTGCATATTGCACTTGTTATATTACTTTGCATTGACAACTATCCATGAGATATACATGTTACAAGTTGAAAGCAACCGCTGAAACTTAATCTTCCTTTGTGTTGCTTCAATGCCTTTACATTGAATTATTGCTTTATGAGTTAACTCTTATGCAAGACTTATTGATGCTTGTCTTGAAAATACTATTCATGAAAAGTCTTTGCTTTATGATTCAGTTGTTTACTCATGTCATTTACCATTGTCTTGGATTGCTGCATTCATTACATATGCTTACAATAGTATGATCAAGGTTATGATGGCATGTCACTCTAGAAATTATCTTTGTTATCGTTTACCTGCTCGGGACGAGCAGAAACTAAGCTTGGGGATGCTGATACATCTTCGACGTATCGATAATTTCTTATGTTCCATGCCACATTATTGATGATATCTACATGTTTTATGCATACTTTATGTCATATTTATGCGTTTTCCGGAACTAACCTATTGACGAGATGCCGAAGGGCCGATTCGTTGTTTTCTGCTGTTTTGGTTTCGGAAATCCTAGTAAGGAAATATTCTCGGAATTGGACGAAATCAACGCCCGAGTCTTAGGATTGCATGAAGCTTCCGAACACCTGAGAGCCGCCAGAGAGGGGCCACAGGGGGCCCACACATGGTGGCGTGGCCCAGGGGGGGCGCCGCCCTAGTGTCTGGTGGCCCCAGACCCCTTCTGACGCCGCCTCTTCGCCTATAAGAAGCCCCTGACCTAAGTCTTCGATACGGAAAAGCCACGGTACGAGAAACCATCCAGAGCCGCCGCCATCGCGAAGCCAAGATCTGGGGGACAGGAGTCTCTGTTCCGGCACGCCGCCTCGACGGGGAAGTGTCCCCCGGAAGGCTCCTCCATCGACACCACCGCCATCTTCATCAACGCTGCTGTCTCCCATGAGGAGGGAGTAGTTCTCCATCGAGGCTAAGGGCTGTACCGGTAGCTATGTGGTTCATCTCTCCTATGTACTTCAATACAATAATCTCATGAGCTGCCTTACATGATTGAGATTCATATGATGATGCTTGTAATCTAGATGTCATTATGCTAGTCAAGTGGATTTTACTTATGTGATCTCCGGAGACTCCTTGTCCCACGTGTGTAAAGGTGACGAGTGTGTGCACCGTGTGGGTCTCTTAGGCTATATTTCACAGAATACTTATTCACTTGTTATGAATGGCATAGTGAAGTGCTTATTTATATCTCTTTATGATTGCAATGTGTTTTGTATCACAATTTATCTGTGTGCTACTCTAGTGATGTTATTAAAGTAGTCTATTCCTCCTGCACGGTGTAATGGTGACAGTGTGTGCATCGTGTAGTACTTGGCGTAGGTTATGATTGTGATCTCTTTTAGATTATGAAGTTAACTATTGCTATGATAGTATTGATGTGACTTATTCCTCCTTTCGTAGCGTGAAGGTGACAGTGTGCATGCTATGTTAGTACTTGGTTTGGTGTGTGTTGATCTGTCGTGCACTCTAAGGTTATTTAAATATGAACATCGAATATTGTGGAGCTTGTTAACTCCGGCATTGAGGGTTCGTGTAATCCTACACATTTAGTGGTGTTCATCATCCAACAAGAGAGTGTAGAGTCTAGCATCTATTTATTTATTCTGTTATGTGATCAATGTTGAGAGTGTCCACAAGTGAAAGTATAATCCCTAGGCCTTGTTTCCAATACTGCTATCGTTGCTTGTTTACTGTTTTACTGCATCTGTACTTCCCGCAATATTACCACCATCAACCACACGCCAGTCCTGGACAGCAAAGCACTTTTCTGGTGCCGTTGCTACTGCTCATACTTATTCATACCACCTGTATTTCACTATCTCTTCGCTGAACTAGTGCACCTATTAGGTGTGTTGGGGACACAAGAGATTTCTTGCTTTGTGGTTGCAGGGTTGCTTGAGAGGGATATCTTTGTCCTCTTCCTCCCTGAGTTCGATAAACCTTGGGTGATCCACTTAAGGGAAACTTGCTGCTGTTCTACAAACCTCTGCTCTTGGAGGCCCAACACTGTCTACAAGAATAGAAGCACCCATAGACATCACCGCACGATGATGCTATTTCAGAATTTGGAGTTATTGCGTATCGAAGACCTTGCCTGCATAATCTTGCAGTCAAGAAAGGAAAGTTCATCGCTTGCTCATGTCAATTTGAGTATTTTTACCAAATTACTTGCAAAGTACTATACTTATCACTCTTGCATGAAAAGTAAAATTTCTATTTTCATAACTATGAATATTACTATGTGGTGGGCAATGAAACCATGGCATGAGTATGGTGGAGGTTCCATTGCAAGGGTTTGTATCCATTTAGGATTAACAACAAATATCGTCCAGTGATTCTTGTGCCGTAAGACCCGTGTTAACCATAAGATCTGGAGTGGGATGGAGTAGTCAAGTGTGTTTCTTCCTCTCGTACATCAACGGATGCACTTACCGTAGCAGTTGTGTCTTGCGAGAACAACCGGAGGGGTGGGGAACCTCTAAGTCCCCACGGTAATGCGGTCCATGATGGGTTGCAACGACCGGCGAAGGAATCAGGTCAAGAACTTGATTGTTGTCGAGGTCGGAAGGTATCCAAAGGGGTTGATGTCTACGCACGCTTCTATTCCTGTAGACAGTGTTGGGCCTCCAAGAGCAGAGGTTTGTAGAACAGCATCAAGTCTCCCTTAAGTGAATCACCCAAGGTTTATCGAACTCAGGGAGGTAGAGGTCAAAGATATCCCTCTCAAGCAACCCTGCAATTAAGATACAAGAAGTCTCTTGTGTCCTCAACACACCTAATACACTTGTCAGATGTATAGGTGCACTAGTTCGGCGAACAGATAGTGAAATACAAGTAATATGGATGATTATAAGTAGTAATTGCAATCTGAAATAAAAATGGCAGCAAGCAAACATGTAACAGAACTTGTTGGAAACGGTGTTTCAATGCTTAGAAACAAGGCCTAGGGATCATACTTTCACTAGTGGACACTCTCAACAATGATCACATAACCGAATAAATAAATGCTACTCTTAAACACTCTCTTGTTGGATAACAAACACCATTCATTGTGTAGGGCTACAAAAGCACACCTCAAGCCGGAGTAAACAAGCTCCACAACGTCCGGAGTTCATATTAAAGTAACCTCTAGAGTGCATAATAGACCGTTGCAATTTAGACCGAGTACTAACATAGCATACACACTGTCACCAATAGCTATGAAAGGGGAATAGATCACATCAATACTATCATAGTAATAGTTAACTTCATAATCTACAAGAGATTACAATCATAACCTACGCCAAGTACTACATGATGCACACACTGTCAACTTTACATCATGGAGGAGGAATAGACTACTTTAATAACATCACTAGCGTAGCACATAGATTAACAGTGATACAAAGCTCATGATCACATAAAGATCACACCATGGGAGAGAGAGATAAACCACATAGCTACCGGTAGAGCCCTCAGCCTCGGGGGAGAACTACTCCCTCCTCATCATGGGAGTCAGCAACGGCGATGAAGATGGCGGTGGTGTCAATGGAGATGACTCCGGGGGCAATTCCCCGTCCCGGCGGCGTGCCGGAACAGAGATTCTGTCCCCCCGAAACTTGTCTTCACGATGGAGGCGGCTACGGAACTCTTCGTGGAATATCGTCGGTTGTGGTAGGGTTTTCGCGACGGACATAATATATAGGCGAAAGGGCGGAGTCGGAGGAGCCAGGGGGTGGCCTCCCCACCTGGTGGCGCGGCCAGGGAGGGGCCCGCGCCTAGGTATGGTGTGGGTCCCCCTTGGCCCCCCTCGGCACTTCTCTGGCTCTCTGGGTCCGTCTCGGAAAAATATTGACTTCTGTCTTCGTGGGGTCCAATTTCGAGAATGTTTCCTGTGTAGGATTTCTGAAACCAAAAACAGCAGAAAACGAGAGCCGGCACTTCGGCATCTTGTTAATAGGTTAGTTCCAGAAAATGCATAAAAACGATATAAAGTGTATATAAAACATGTGAGTATTGTCATAAAACTAGCATGGAACATAATAAATTATAGATACGTTTGAGACGTATCAAGCATCCCCAAGCTTAGTTCCTACTCGCCCTCGAGTAGGTAAACGATAACAAGGATAATTTCTGAAGTGACATGCTACTATCATAATCTTGATCAATACTATTGTAAAGCATATGAGATGAATGAAGTGATTCAAAGAAATGGTAAAGATAATGACTAAACAACTCGAATCATATAGCAAAGACTTTTCATGAATAGTACTTTCAAGACAAGCATCAATAAGTCTTGCATAAGAGTTAACTCATAAAGCAATAGATTCTTAATAGAAGGTTTTGAAGCAACACAAAGGAAGATTTAAGTTTCAGCAGTTGCTTTCAACTTTCAACATGTATATCTCATGGATAATTGTCAACACAAAGTAATATGATGAGTGCAAATAAGCAAGTATGTAAGAATCAATGCACACAGTTGACACAAGTGTTTGCTTCTAAGATGGAAAGAAGTAGGTAAACCGACTCAACATAAAGTAAAAGAAAGGCCCTTCGCGAGAGGGAAGCAGGGATTACTCATGTGCTAGAGCTTTTATTTTGAAAACATGGAAACAATTTTGTCAACGGTAGTAATAATTCATATGTGTTATGCATAAAACATCCTATAAGTTGCAAGCCTCATGCATCGAATACCAATAGTGCTCACACCTTGTCCTAATTAGCTCGAATTTCCATGGATTATCATTGCATTACATATGTTTCAACCAAGTGTCACAAAGGGGTACCTCTATGCCACCTGTACAAAGGTCCAAGGAGATAAATCGCATTTGATTTCTCGATTTTGATAGATCTCAACTTGAGGACATCCATACAGGGACAACATAGAAAACAGATAATGAACTCCTCTTTAATGCTTAAGCATTCAACAACAGATAATATTATCATAAGAGATTGAGGATTAATGTCCAAGCTGAAACTTCCACCATGATACATGGCTTTGGTTGGCGGCCCAATGTTCTTCTCTAACAATATGCATACTCAAACCATTCAACTCATGGCAAATCACCCTTACTTCAGACAAGACGAACATGCATAGCAACTCACATGATATTCAACAAAAGTGTAACAGTTGATGGCGTCCCCAGAAACATGGTTACCGCTCAACAAGCAACTTATAAGAAATAAGATACATAAGCAACATATTCTTTACCACAATAGTTTTTAGGCTACTTTCCCATGAGCTATATATTGCAAAGACAAGGAATGAAATTTTAAAGGTAGCACGCAAGCAATTTACTTGGAATGGCAGAAAAATACCACATGATAGGTAGTTATGGTGGACACAAATGGCATAAGTTTTGGCTCAAGGTTTTGGATGCACGAGAAGCATTCCCTCTCAGTACAAGGCTTTGGCTAGCAAGGGTGTTTGAAGCAAACACAAGTATGAACCGGTACAGCAAAACTTACATAAGAACATATTGCAAGCATTATAAGACTCTACACTGTCTTCCTTGTTGTTCAAACACTTTTACCAGAAAATATCTAGACTTTAAAGAGACCAATCATGCAAACCAAATTTCAACAAGCTCTACGGTAGTTTTCCACTAATAGGTTCAAACTACATGATGCAAGAGCTTAAACATGATCTATTTGAGAGCTCAAAACAATTGCCAAGTATCAAATTATTCAAGACCATATACCAATTACCACATGAAGCATTTTCTGTTTCCAACCAAATAGCAATAAATGCAGCAGCTTTTAACTTTTGCCATGAATATTAAAAGTAAAACTAAGAACACTAGTGTTCAATATGAAAAAGCGGAACGTGTCTCTCT
The DNA here is from genome assembly GCF_022539505.1 of Lolium rigidum. Lineage (NCBI taxonomy): Eukaryota > Viridiplantae > Streptophyta > Magnoliopsida > Poales > Poaceae > Lolium > Lolium rigidum. The sequence continues at coordinate 149,201,594 of NC_061509.1, forward strand.
CCCACACATGGATTGCTAGGATCCAAATTTATTCAGAGAATGAAAATAACAAAACGAAAATAAAACACACAGACGCTCCAAGTAAAGCACATAAGATGTGACGGAATAAAAATATAGTTTCAGTAGAGGTGACCTGATAAGTGGTTGATGAAGAAGGGGATGCCTTGGGCATCCCCAAGCTTAGATGCTTGAGTCTTTTTGAAATATGCAGGGATGAACCACGGGGGCATCCCCAAGTTTAGACTTTTCACTCTTCTTGATCATATCATATCATCCTCCTCTCTTGATCCTTGAAAAATTCCTCCACACCAAACTCAAAACAATCTCATTAGAGGGTTAGTGCATAATCAAAAACTCACATGTTCAGAGAGGACACAATCATTCCCAACACTTCTGGACATTACCCAAGGTTACTGAAATTTAATGGAGCAAAGAAATCCACTCAAACACAGTAAATGAGGCAATGTGAAATAAAAGGCAGAATCTGTCAAAACAGAACAGTCCGTAAAGACGAATTTTTTCAAGGCACTTAACTTGCTCAGATGAAAAAGCTCAAATTGAATGAAAGTTGCGTACATATCTGAGGATTACTCATGAATGTTTGCAGATTTTTTAGACTCTCCTACAGAGAGATTAACTCAAATTCGTGACAGCTAAAAATCTGTTTCTGCGCAGGAATCCAAATCTAGTATCAACTTTAATAACAAAGACTTTATTTGGCACAACAATGCAATAAAATAAAGATAAGGAGAGGTTGCTACAGTAGTAAAAACTTCCAAGACACAACAAAACAGTAGCAAAATAAAAACATGGGTTATCTCCCAAGAAGTGCTTTCTTTATAGCCTTTAAGATGGGCTCAGTAATTTTAATGATGCTCTCGCAAGAAATAAGAGTTGAAGCAAAAGAGAGCATTAAAAAGCAAATTCAAAACAAATTTAAGCCTAGCCCGCTTCCTATGCATAGTAATCTTATAAATAAATTCATGAAGAACAAAGTGAAAAGCATAGGAAGATAAAACACGAGTAACTTCAAAATTTTCAGCATGTAGAGAGGTGTTTTAGTACCATGAAAATTTCTACAACCATATTTTCCTCTCTCATAATAATTTCCAATAGCATCATGAACAAACTCAACAATGTAACTATCACATAACGCATTCTTATTCACATGCATAAAAGTATCATTACTCTCCACATAAGCATAATCAATTTTATTAGTAATAGTGGGAGTAAAACTATCACAACCATCATTGGAATCATCATAAATTGCAGGCATGGTATAATCATAATAAACTTTATCCTCCATAGTAGGTGGCACCAAAATACCACTATCATTATAATCATCATAAATGGGAGGCAAAGTATCATCGAAGAAAATTTTCTCCTCAAAACTTGGGGGACTAAAAATATCACAACCAGCTTCCCCAAGCTTAAATTCTTCCATAGCATTAGCAATAATAGTGTTCAAAGAGTTCATGCTAATAACATTGCTACAACTATTTTGCAAACAAAGTTCCATGGGTTTTTTAATTCTCTCTTCAAACACATCATGTCCTAATTCAATATAAAGTTCATAAAGATCTCTAATTTTTTTGTTGTTTTCCATTAAGCCTAACTAGTGAAAAAAAACAAGAAACAAAAAAATATAATTGCAGGATCTAAAGGAAATAACTTCGAGCACTCACACACCGGCAACAGTGCTAGGAAATAGCTTAGTAGTCGGAGGATGTGAATACCTTTTACCTTACCTCCCCGGCAACGGCGCTGGAAAATAGCTTGATGTCTACGCACGCTTCTATTCCCGTGTGACGGTGTTGGGCCTCCAAGAGCAGAGGTTTGTAGAACAGCGAGCAAGTTTCCCTTAAGTGAATCACCCAAGGTTTATCGAACTCAGGGAGGTAGTGGTCAAAGATATCCCTCTCAAGCAACCCTGCAATTAAGATACAAGAAGTCTCTTGTGTCCCCAACACACCTAATACACTTGTCAGATGTATAGGTGCACTAGTTAGGCGAAGAGATAGTGAAATACAAGTAATATGGATGATTATAAGTAGTAATTGCAATCTGAAATAAAAAATGGCAGCAAGCAAACATGTAGCAGAACTTGTTGGAAACGGTGTTTCAATGCTTAGAAACAAGGCCCAGGGATCATACTTTCACTAGTGGACACTCTCAACAATGATCACATAACTGAATAAATAAATGCTACTCTTAAACACTCTCTTGTTGGATACCAAACACCATTCATTGTGTAGGGCTACAAAAGCACACCACAAGCCGGAGTAAACAAGCTCCACAACGTCCGGAGTTCATATTAAAGTAATCTCTAGAGTGCATAATAGACCGTTGCAATTTAGACCGAGTACTAACATACCATACACACTGTCACCAATAGCTATGAAAGGGGGAATAGATCACATCAATACTATCATAGTAATAGTTAACTTCATAATCTACAAGAGATTGCAATCATAACCTACGCCAAGTACTACATGATGCACACACTGTCAACTTTACATCATGGAGGAGGAATAAACTACTTTAATAACATCACTAGAGTAGCACATAGATTAACAGTGATACAAAGCTCATGATCACATAAATATCACACCATGGGAAGAGAGATGAACCACATAGCTACCGGTAGAGCCCTCAGCCTCGGGGAGAACTACTCCCTCCTCATCATGGGAGACAGCAACGGCGATGAAGATGGCGGTGGTGTCGATGGAGATGACTCCGGGGGCAATTCCCCGTCCCGGTGGCGTGCCGGAACAGAGATTCTGTCCCCCGAAACTTGTCTTCGCGATGGCGGCGGCTACGGAACTCTTCGTGGAATATCGTCGGTTGTGTTAGGGTTTTTGCGACGGATAGAATATATAGGCGAAAGGGCGAAGTCGGAGGAGCCAGGGGGTGGCCTCCCCACCTGGTGGCGCGGCCAGGGAGGGGCCCGCGCCCAGGTATGGTGTGGGCCCCCTTGGCCCCCCTCTGGCCCTTCTCTAGCTCTCCGGGTCCGTCTCGGCAAAATATTGACTTCCGTCTTCGTGGGGTCCGATTCCGAGAATATTTCTTGTGTAGAATTTCTGAAACCAAAAACAGCAGAAAACAGGAACTGGCACTTCGGCATCTTGTTAATAGGTTAGTTCCAGAAAATGCATTAAAACGATATAAAGTGTATATAAAACATGTGAGTATTGTCATAAAACTAGCATGGAACATAAGAAATTATAGATACGTTTGAGACGTATCAGGGGTACGCTGACCGGCGAGGACCCAAGGTCGGAATTGCAACAAAGGGTGGGTATGCGAGGTCGTGGAGGAATGCAATATTGGCTAGGACCTTATACCTGGACCCATACCAAGGAAGTGTGGACGAGCTCATGACTTGTTTGAGCAACAAGGTTAAGATCTCTTATGGGTAAAGCAAGACACCTCTGCAGAGTGTATCAAATCGTGACATGTCCCTTCCTGTTCCGGGTTATGGAACTGCGAACGCTGCCGGAAAGGAACTCCATGAAGTTCTAGTAAACCGCTGAAGGCTGACGGACATAGTTCTTCTAAATAAAAGCAACCTTTTGAAGAAATGATTATAAAAACCTGCATTGGTATTAGACTTTCTGGTCTAATGCCGTAGCTAGTGCATTAAACACCTCTTTCCTATAATTAACTTGTTGAGTACGCTCGTACTCATCCCACCCTTAAATCCCCTGGTTAGATATGAAGACATCGAAGGGGGATCTACAGTGCAACTCGAAGGCCGTGGGGTCAACAACTACTTCAATGGACAGGACCTTGACAGAAGAGTCAAATACCACATCCAACAAGGAGAAAACCTAGATTAGCAATAGAAGAAACTAGCTTCCTAAACCTATCTCCTATTTAGCTAGAATCTATTCATAGCCTCTATAGCTAGTCAAAACCTCTACAAGTAGAGTTCGTGATAAGATTAGACTACGAGTCGTTCTTCTCGAGTTCATTTGCAGTCTTACCTCATTGTAAAGTAGGATACTATGTTGATCTTATGTAATGAGTTGGAGTTGTAATTCTATAGACATGCCTTGGACCCGCATATGTTTCTGTTGTACCACTCTGAGCGATGTAATACTAGTGGAACGGTATTTCATTGGTGTTATGTCAGACTTGCATACTACACCATGCAGTGGTATGCTGGGTCATCACAATGGGCTTGAGACCGGCCCACACTATGAGTTTCCTACATTGGTAACCCACTTTATGTGATCGGAGATCCCATGAATTATACCTGGGAGACAAGCTGTTAATCGGCTGGGAGGAGAGTATCCCTATAATGAGTTTACCCTCTCCGTGAAGATGCAATACTCTCCTGATCTGCATGGCAGGTTGATATTTATCTTAATGTGTTCTAAGTGGCTTATTCAAGCAAAGATGTTGTCCTGCAGAACATCTTCTGAAGAAAACACCTATGTGAGTCAGATTGTTAAACGTCGCAATCTATGAGAGTTGGGTGCTCTCTAATAAACTCATGAAAGACCCTTGAGTATGACGTATAAGCTCCCCACCGCGAGGAAGCCTCGCGGCAGCCCTATATCAGTCTAGGCTTTGTGTGAAGCTAGATCGCAGAAAACTTGTAGTTCAAGGCGTAGTCCACTATTCAAGTTGCAAACTAGTGTACCATGAAGTTCTTAGTGGAAGTTCAACTTAACAGTCTCCACCGTGCACATGTATATACAACAATGATTCTAAAATAATGGTATTAGATGTGAGACTTTGTGGGGGATTGCTGGAATTTTGCCATTGGGCCTTAGCCCATGTCCCAATACAAATTCTGAAATTCTCTTGGCCCATGTGGGAATGGCAAGGGGTGGGACTAAAGTTTAGTCCCAGATTGCTAGTTGGTAGAGAGTTGGAGTGGTATATAAGGTGGGTTGTTCTAGTCCTAGTAAGTGAGTGAGACGAGAGAGAGCCCTCGCGCACTCCTCCTTCGCCGCTCGCCTCGCCACGCCACGCCACGCCTCGCCTCGTCACGCACATCACGACACGCCGCGTGTTGCGGGAATCTCGCCGAGCCGAGCTTATTTTCGTTCCGGTTTTTCTGGATCGTGGACTCGTACGTGGGCTGTGTCCCACGACCTTCCCGAACCGCACTATATAAGCACGGACGCAAACCCTAGCCTGTACCAAACACCATATGCGACCGCCTCTTTCCAGGTCATTGCGCTGCCGCCTTCGTCTTCCTCATCCCGTCCTTCGGCGTGCACCGAGCGGCGGGGCAGTAGGCCTACGGAACCCTACCTCTCGTAGACCTGTACGGGTGAGGGACAATCAAGTTTTTGGGGAGCGCTTACGCGCGACTACTGGCAACACGACGCCATCCGACGACGACTTCCCGAACGATGACTTCTTCCCGGACATCGACAACCTCTTCGGCAACCTCAACATGGTCGACAACCAGGATGCTGTTGCCGCCAACATCGCCGCTGCTGCTGCTGCCGCCAACGTTGGACGGTACACGTTTCTGTCATCCCCGTTTCAGATCTTACTAGAGTTTCTAGTACTGCTGTTTGGAGTAGATGCGATAGGTTTATCTTGTCTAGATGCTATATGTTCATCTATTCTGTTGATCTACATGATTGGTTCATCTGCTATTTATGTAGTCATGATTTATCAACTGTTAGTTCGGATTAATTCATATGATAATTTGCTTATATATTCAACAGTTGGCAGCATGGCAAGTGATTCTTAATCATATTCATATGTTAGTCGTCTCCCATTTGATCAACATTGCATGTTTTTATGATCAACATTCACCGAGCGTGCGGAGACGACTAACATTGCGGGTAGAAGAATCACTTGCCATGGTGGATCATGATGGACTGTGGCGCTACCACCACTTCTTGAACCGCTAGGTGTGATGCAGGCCGTCATCGATTGAAACATGCCCAACAGCAACCTTGGCGGAACTAAGGTGTGACAATAATTGACCAAATGTTGTGAGGCGTGCCGACAAGAGAATACCTAGGTAAAGAAGGCAAGGAGGTACCAGTATGATTTTCTATTTATTTTTTTACAGATCTACGATGCGCAGAAGTTTTTAATGCATCGGTATTCAATAAAGAAATCATATAATTTCTTCCGTAAAAGGGAAAGAATGTTAGGGTAAATTGTAACTCTACTTGAATTGGTGAGAACAACGAGTTGATAATATAATTTCAAAAGGAATTTGTGTTTTGCATAATTGTGTGCCGAGGTTGTTACTATCCTTGTGGTTATGCAACTAATATATTTTTCAGTTTGTTCTTAAGGAATTGTAGAACGTGCCTATGCATAAAGTACAGATGAAAAACATGGCAGTAATTATTGTTGGAAGCATTGAAAGCCTATTACTAGGGACAAACCTGAGAAATGACATCAATAGTGCTTCCTTTTTAAAGATAAAGAATACTGTAGCTCCATCGACCAGCAATGAGACAATGCATGATTAACAAACGTAATCATGAGAAAGGAGAAAAATATAACAGAATTAGAAATTTCAAAATCAAATTAAAGTTAAAGTAAAGAAAAACAGCAAAGTATAAACATAAGAACAGAAAAAGAAGAAGATTCCTGATTAGTGGGCCCGTCGGAACTGCCCCCAATCCTTCAATCGTAACGTTGAACTCGATGTGCCTTTGATTGCGTTACAATTTTTATATATGGGAATGTCCATCATATCATTTATCCAAATAATATAATCTCATTGTCAATGACTACGTGTCCATGATCGGGAAACCTCGACCAACAAATTCACCACAATGAACTAGTTTGCGAAAGCTCACTGGAACCTTGGTTTGTTTACAATAATACCACACGTGTAACAATGTTTGTGCTTGATACATTTATAGCATGGCACGAAACTATTATAAGCTATTATTGATATATAATAATAAATACTCTTTATTATTTGCCTCTAGGGCACTATATCCAACAGAATCTATTGCCATATGGTGGATGATGAAGAATTGTGGCCCCGTGACCACTTCTTGAACGTCGACATGTGGTGCAGGCTGGCAGCCGTGGGCGACATGCCCAACAACCAACTTGATGCAATTAAGGGCAATAGTTGACCAAATGTGTTGAGGCGTGCCGACAAGAACAAGAAGAAGAAGAAGTACTAGCATGGTTTGCTACTTTTTTACATATCTATAATACGTACTGGCGAAGGTTTGTACATGCCAGGGGCCACCGCCCCCCCCCCGCCCCCATGAATAGGATGTATATGTATTCAATAAAGAAAATCATATAATTGATTCCATAAAAGGGAAACAATATTAGGGTAAATCAAAACTATACTTACATGGGAGAGTACAACGAGTCATTGTATAATTTCAAAAGTTTTTTTTTGCATAATCGTATGTTGAGATTGTTGCTATCCAAGTGGTTATGCAGATGATATATTTTTTCAGTTTGTTCTTACGGAATTGTAGAACGGGTGTAGACATAAAATAGCAAATGAAAAACATGCCAGCAATTATTGTTGGAAGCATTGCACACCTATTACCAGGGATGAACCTGAGAAATGACTTGGCAATAGTGTTTCTCTTCTGTCAGATAAAGAATATTGTAGCTCCATCGAACACCAACGAGACAATGTACGATTGTAACAAATGTAATCATCAGAAAGTGGGAAATATAACAGAATTAAAAATTTCAAAATAAAATTAAAGTGGAAGTAATGAAAAATAGCAAAGTATAAACAGAAGAAACAGAAAAGTAGAAGAAGAAGGTTCCTGATTACTGGGCCATCGGAACGGCCCCCAACCATCCAAGCGAGAAGCGACCCGTCCACGGCACCCGGCTCATAAGAAAGAGAGGCCCATGGCGGCATAGTCCACGGTGTACATCTTTACTATTATATTCCAGTTGGTCGTACGTCATACAACGCGTTTGGTGAAGGAGATTGGGAACATCTACAATTTAGTGTCACGGTCCCCCCTCAACGCTTACCGTCGGATGGTTTTGTCTTTACTTACCGCAAATTACGAGATCAAAACAAATCACTACTTTCCTATTTCGTTAGTTCCTTGCCCTTTCAGCTAATGGCAGATCAACACAAATCAAATCATTAGTTTATTTCCTTTTTCTCTCTCCTCTCCATTGATACACCGGAAGCACCGAGACGGCAGAAGCTCCCAGTCTATTCCGTTCATTGGCAGGAAACGGCAGCCTCCCGAGCCGCACGAGCAACCGCCGCCGGCCGGAATCGCGCCTCCTCCACCTGGATTCGCCCCTCCCCAACATCTCGTGCCGCCACCGGCCGGAATCGCGCCGCCTCCCCAAGGCCCAAGGTACTGCTTCCGCCTCTGCTTCCCCTTCCCCTTCCCCGAGCTGCTGGTCTGCTGCTTGCTTGCTGCTCTCCCGTTGGTGGTGCTGCTGATAGTTTGGCCCTGGCTTTGCTTAGCATCTGCAAGCAGTCAATCTTCAGTTGGTGGTACTGCAAGCAATTCCATAGATGTTGATGGTCCAGAGACACAGGGTGGTACTGTCAATGCTAAGTATCCTCTATGGGCTCATGCTTCAAAACTATCAATAGATGGAATAGGTCGTGGAGGAAACACACGGTTCAAATGCCATTTCTGTGACAAAGATTTCCCGGGGTGAACTGGTGAAGTGGTGATCATTCAGACTCATCATTCATTAAAAAAAAGGCAGAAAATGGGGCATTTCTTATATCTCATCTCATGTATTTACTTTATTATTATTTTTTGATTTATGATCTGTTATATTATTGCATTTATACATATACTCGCCGTATCGCCGTTTCGATGTTTTTTGAAATCGTTGTATCGTGTATCGCCGTCTCCGTATCGCCATATCCGTGTCGCTGTATCGGTGCTTCGTATACACCTTCGATCTGTCGCTGCTGAGGGACGCCTCTCAGCGTACACAGCCACCTTCGATCTGTCACCACCGTTGAAGAATTTGAGCGTCGTTGAAGGAGGAGACAGAGGGCTTCTCCTGAACGCCTTTGTAGCCCCTTCCGAGCGACGCCTCTCAGCGCGCGCACTACACACATTCGATCTGCCGCCGCCATTGAAGAAGTTGGCGCCGTTGAAGGAGGAAATGGAGGCCTTCAAGATCCCGCATCGAACTTCCTCCTAGGGAGGAAGTGTGCCGCCGCTAACCTAGGTTGGATGTACGCCGTCGCTGGCATCGCCACCATTATTTCCTTTGCCCCGCGAGGCCGCGACCTCACATGCATCAACGGCAGACGCAAAGGGTGATAACGGGAGGCAGCGAAGATAGGCATCAACGAAAGCACTTCCCCATCCTCTTCACTGTGGTGCGGGAAACCCTACCTCAACAGCTTCAACTCCTCCAGCGGCCAGAAGATTGGTCAGAAATGAAGGTAATCTGCAACTCTCAAAGTACAGTACATGGCTAAAGGAGCAGCTCATCCAGTTCTAGATTTCTTATGATCTCAAACCTGGTCACATCCTAGATTTGTTGATTCATATTGCCTTCCATAGTAAGAGCAACAGTTGTTGTGATTTGTGAGGTTGAATACTTGAATGCAACATCTTGCCTGCAGTTTAATTCAGAAATTTTACAATAGACTCAAATGCACTATGTAATGTATTTTTCCAGTAGTTCTGCATCCTTTAGTGGTGATAATATCCAGTTTCAGTTCTCCCTTATGATATGCAAATGCATTATTTATTTAATTTCATTTTTTTCTTCAGTGGATAAATCACGGAAGCATTGTGCAACAGCTACCTATTTTTTCTCCTGGGAAGTGGGGAACAAAGCTTGGTAAGAATACAACAAAGCCCACCTTGAATAATGACCTCTTGCGTTTTAGATGGACAAAGTGATATGGATTGAAGGTAAATACAGCTTCACATTTTTATATATACTTACCATGCGATGATCTCCATTAGGATAGGTACATTTGTCTTGTGCATTTTGTCTATATCCTGTGTCAGCTTTTACATCTTCAGATTTTTGTTATGTATTTTTTTTGTTCTCAAGTGTCATGTGACTACAACATAACTTCTGAAGCCAGTAGTCATCTTATTGCTGAGGTGAGGTCATGTGTTGTTAGATCACCACAAATTTGCAGCACCAAGATAAGATGCATGGCTGCATTTGTATCAATTATCATCTATCCCAACTATTACTGAATTAACAATACAACCATGCTCACCAAGAAAGGCTACAGGTATGTATCACAATATTAGTGGCCTGCCATACAGTCTGATCAGTTCTTCATGAGGTGTGTTTGACCTGCATTACTATTGCTTTTCTGCAATGATAGGTGTTGATTGTGTTTGTAGTCTTTGAGGGGCCTAAATCCAAATATTCAGAGATTGTCATTTATAAGATATCTTTGACCATACATCCCGTTGGCAGTATTCAGGCGTCACAAGTTTATTATACATCACATTGATGTGCCAATGCAATGCTTAGCGGGTGTGACAATTAGGTTCATTCCAGTTACCATGAAATAATTGGCAGCAAAATTTACCATTATCTTGAACTATCATACATACTGAAACACACTCGAGCAATGAAGGTTCAGTTGTACATCTCAAACAATGTATGTAGTTTAGTACTTGCTTTCTAACTAAAAATTTATCTTGTGTCAAATAGCATTGTTGACCAAGACTCAAGAGAAAAATGGAGGCCTTTTTGGGACTGTCATTAGAGGAAAGCTATCAGAGTCCAGAATCATGCTCGTAAGTGTGTGTATGTGCTACCTTATGTATTCAGGTTTGTCAGCAAGTTCTGAGACCACTTGTATGTTACTATATGGGAAAATTAGGTTCATACCATTAAAAGATCAGATATTTAGAAAAATACCACTTTGGACTTAGAAAACTACCATCTAAACCTAGCACCGTTACTACTTTCTACCACCACGGTCAGCTGCACGTCAACTGAAACAAACCGGTTAAGTTACATACAGGAAAAAAAGACTAAATACATCCCAGCACACGACACACGCAGTCCACGCGCACATAACTCACCCTGCCCAGGAGACCACCAGGCGACGTGCATCCGCCGCGGCGTACCTCCCCGGCGGCGGCTCCTCCGAACGCTCCTCACCTGGATGAATCAACGGTAGATGATTAGATAGTACTTTTCTATGAAATGCGGTCTTCTGCTGTTAGTTTTGCTGAGTAGATCATTGAGGATGGAACCGTCATGCCGTGGTCAAATTGCGAACAATTAGCTGTTACTTTTGCTGAATTTTGTGTCCAATATGTGTTATATATCTAGCCGCGGGGCTGCTAATTTGGTGCTGTTAGAACATCTCCACAGGCACCAACAGTAGTCTATTTAGCTGTTGAAGGCCGTCGCTGTCGTTGTCGGAGAACTCCCAGTGGTGGAGAAGGAGCGGCGGCGAGGTCGACGAAGTTACGGGAGTCCTCCGGGCCGTCCGGGGCGTTCGCCCGGCGCGTTCTTCAGGTCGTCGGGGCCGCGGTAGGCTGCTTGCGCCTCGAGCTCCATTCGCCGTCGTCGCCGGTGGGTGCACGGCTTCCTCCTTGGGGCGGCGAAGGTCGAGGTGCCCGCGTGGAAGCGAGCCCGGCACCGTCCTTCTCGTCGATGCGGAGGAGCTGCCTCGCGGGCTGTCGCGGATGATGACGCAACCGGATGGCCTCGCGTACAACACGGAGCGCTACTGGCCGCCGGACCCGGACGAACCAGATCGAGAAGCGCCTGATGCAGCCCGTGTCGACGCCGTGGTCGTACGTAGCGAGCGTCCCGTCGATGTCGCGGCCGTACCACCAGGTCCGCGGATGAAGTTCGACGTGGCGCGATGCGCCAGCGCGCCCGTTCGGCACCCCGCGTGAAGAGGCTGACATGGGGTTACCGGCGGTTTTATTCGGCTCAAAACAATGTCGTCACTTTATTGAAAGCGCGGGTGTGAGCCTAATTTTGCCGGCAGCCCCAAATTTCTATTGGGGGCGCTATTGGGCTCCCGGTGGAGAAGCTCTTATATATCCTAATGTGGTGCTGAAAGTTGTGTTCATATGTCTTGTTATATCAGACTGCAGTGCTGCTAAATTTTGGTGTTGAAATGTTGCTGGAAATTAGGATGAAATACATGCATTATGGTGCTGAAATTGGAGATCAACGGCTGCTGAAATGGTGATGTTATATATCTTCAAACGTTATTTTGAGCAAGGAAACAGTGAGTTGACGGTGATGGTAGAAAGCAGCAACGGAGCAGCCTTTGGGTGGTACTTTTCTAAGTCCAAAACTTTCGGTGGTATTTTTCTAAAGATATGATCGTTTAATGGTATAGAACCAATTTTCCCTTACTATAGTGGAATCCGTTAATTAGAAATATGAAAAGCTAGGAGTTGAACCAGCTGATGTTTTCCCCCACAACATGAAGGAGAGGGAGACTGATCTCGTAGTCTCATACGATGTTCTTCTACATGAAGTCTTCGTGCAAATGACAAAAAATGTTCTGTCTCTCAAGTACCATGCAAATAAAGCTAATTACAACATTCAAGAAAAAGTGAAATCTTAATCATTTAAGTACTTAGCTATTTTTCTAGACATGAAGAAATTTCAAGTACATCATATTCACAAATGCGGTGAAAAAAAAGTAAAGAAACCGTAGCAACCACGGGCATTCAACTAGTGTATCATATCATCGGAGTTGGACTGTCACCTTGCCTAAGGGCATCTCGAGCGGCGCGACGCATTTGCATCCGCGCACGTCCGTTTGCGTCGATCGAAATGGTCGAAATTGACCGTGCGTCCGTTTGCGTCGGGGTGGCTCCAGCGGCACGACGCATTTTTTGGCCGAATCATTTTTTTTAAAATATGAAACATAATTTACATAGTTAAAACATTAAAAAATCCCTAACGCCTACTGCTGCTCCTCGTCGCTGTCGAGCACGATGAGCTCCGGTATCACCCACGGCCAGTAGCCATCCGGGGGAGCGTACGCCGGGCGCGCCGCCGGTGCTGGAGGTGGAGGAGGCTGCGACTGTGACGGCGGTGGTGGCGCCCAGGGCTGCGGCTGTGACGGCGGTGGAGGCGCCCAGGGATACGGCTGCGGCGGCGGTGGAGGAGGCGCCCAGGGATACGGTTGTAGCGGTGGTGGAGGAGGCGCCACCGAGTCCTGTAGCGCCAGTCGAAGCGCTTCATCCTCCGACAGGCCCGGCGGCATCACTCCGACAGGCCCGGCGGCATTCTGACTTGGATGTAGACTCGTGAGTTCTCTCTGAGATCATCATGTTATTCTTGACGAGATTTAATTTTTTCTATTCAATTAATCCCGGACATATTGGCATCATAAGGCTATAGAGATGTTTTTTTTCTATAAAATCAAGAGCATGACGGTCCTGCATTCAAGAGCATAACGGTCCTATAAAATCAAGAGGATGACGGTCCTCCATTCGTGAAGAAGCTGGGACAAATTCAAGAGCCAAGGCCATCAGCTGGATATATGTAGGTACGGTTTTGTTTTTTTAATTTTTTCCCTTTCAATTGATCACGCATGGGTGGATTTAGTTCTAGATTCTTTGTTATACTCAGCTAACACACAAAATGGTTCTAACTGTTGATCATCTCACTTATTTTAACATGTTCATCGATGGAAGTTTCACACTTCGGCGGCTGTCTTATGGCCGAGATGATCATAGTTCACAGTAAAAGCACAAGTTCTTGGACATAAAAAAAATCAGAATCGATATTTGATATTAATAGTAATTTCACATTCTTTGTTGATTCTTGGGTCCACCCTTGCTATTCACCTTCTCCGTTGCTCAGGCCTCTTCCACCCACCATGAACTTTTTTGAGAATGACCTTCAGAGAAAGCGACAAAATGAAAGAAAAAATACAGGTTTTGTGTGTGTTAGCCAAATACGTACACCATGTACGTCTCTGAAATAATCTTAAAGTTGCTTCAAAATTTAAGATACTAGAGTTCCCAGACAATTTAATTAATCTTATCTTGATCCTTCTCCTCTACTCATATTTTAAATTGCTATGCAGATTCAAGAATGCTAAAAAACAAAACAGAAGAAGTATGTTGTGCGCTGTCTGCTTCAGCCTTTGGAAAATTGCTAAGTTAATGGGACTCATCATTTATCCTTGTGCTTAATGTGGCGACTTCGAGAACATACTTCTTCTGATTTTGGCGTATCAAACATGCTCCTTGGTATGTGTGACTCTTTATTAATTTCTTTGGTTATTATTTGTGTTGTATATATGCAACATCGAGGAGTCAAAGCAAGCAAATTCTAACCATTTTGTTCATTATGGTAGAAATGAACAGACCTTTGTGGTATCCTCATTTACATCATTTATAAAGTGGACGTGAAAAGGTTAGTTAAACACTTGCATAATCTCACAAATTATCCTGTTATATTAACTTAACTATTTTGAGATCAAACAGTTTTGTTGTGAATTTTAGATATAGTTTAATGGTCGAATGTTGTCCAACAAGCTATGTGGCTCTATTATTTGCAATTTATATACATGTGTAAAGTTTCATACATTACTCGAGGAACAACTTGAAGCTAATCCCTCATATTTTGGTGAGAGTAAAATGCTGAATCTGGTTGATGATGAACCCTTCGACCTTTCATTTGGGATGTGCATTCTCAAAATGATGACGTGTGAACATCTGTATCTAAAGGTATAAACGATGCCCCCCACAGGGGGCCTCACAGCGGTCCTTGCACGTGAGCCGTCGGATGGTTCCTCGAAGCGATCTTGGCCCTCCATTTCTTCCGCTGTGCGGTACAAAAGGAGCAACCCACGCAGTGGAAACCCTAGCCGCCAGCCCCCAATCCCGTCGCCCGCTTCCTCCCCAATCCCGTCGCTCCCTCTCCCCTTCCAATCCTCTTCATCTTCATGGGGCTGGCCTTGGGCGCGAGCGCCGCCTCCCGCCGTCGCCATGACTGGCCCGGAGCAGCACCAGCCTTGGGCATGAGCGGCGCTTCCCATGGTCGCCATGGCTGGCCCGGAGCAGCGCCGGTCTTGGGCGCGACCGCCGCGTGCGGCATGAGCAGGCCGCCTCCCGCCGTCGCCATGACTGGCCCGGAGCAGCACCGGCCTTGGGCGCGAGCGGCGCTTCCCATGGTCGCCATGGCTGGCCCGGAGCAGCGCCGGTCTTGGGCCTGCAGATCCGCCGTCGTCCACGTCTTCCACACACTCCGCCCGCAGCCGCCGACGGTGGCCGGTCTTAGCCCAGGGCGGTGCTCTATCGTGGATTGGGTTAAGGTGAGGTCCTCCTTCACCGATGGGGATTTCTTGCCGGCATCATTTTGCCCAATTTTTTGCCCTCTTTCTTTTCCTGTTTCTCGGGTGAGGGTTTCCGGCTCATTTTGGTTCTTCTCTGTGTCGTCGGCGGTGGTCGGTGCTCGAGTTTGGTTGAGGCCAGTGCGCCTGCTTATTTAGGTTTTTTTCCGCTTGCAGATCCGCCCATAAACATATTAGGGCAAGAATTATGGAGATATTCAAACAAAAGCCAACTAAAAGATGTTTTTAACTGATATGTTATCTTATCATAAACATATTCAGAGTAAAAATGAAGGTATGATACTGTCCATGTTCCAGCATGTTTCTGGTTGGTCCATACTAATTTGTTCTATTTTATTTACTTTACATCAATCCATTTGTTTATTTAGTTGGCCATTCCCGTATGAATTTATGCTTACTGTATGGATGTGAAACTAATGTTTTCTTCTACTATTTTGATTAGCTCATTCGTGCAAGCTCTTTGTGACAGCAGATTCATTAAAACCAATAACTAATAGTGACTGTGT
>NC_061509.1:149217443-149269187 GCF_022539505.1 Lolium rigidum
CACGATGAACACGACCACTACGTCACTCCGGCGCTCGGCAACATCGGCGTTGCTCTTCCCGATGCAATCAGCGGCAGCGACCAGGGCAAACACGCGGCGTGGCCTCCTTCAAAGAGGCCGACAGTAGTGGCTCTTCCAAGCCAAGGCGTGATGGACGTTGTGCCTCAGCCTGCAGCGACGGCCGCGGACGCGATCCTGGTCGCACCCTTGCGACGCGTCGTTGCTCCTGGCCGCTCGTCTAGCCGGAAGCAAAGCGCGGCAGCCCTCAGCCACAATGCATCTGCTTCCAGCGGAGACAACGCCTCGCGCACGTAGCGGCGAGATTGAATCCCGCCTGCCGCGAGGCTATGGACTCTAGGCGGACAGGCTCCATGCGCCGACCGCCTTTGCGGCTTCCTCCGGCCAGGCATGGCTTCCTTTCAAGGAGGCAGGCCGCGAGACATTGCGCCTCGACGCAAAAGCGGGTGGTCGTCCAGCGCGGCGGCGCCCAGAGGAAAGCAGCAGAGGTCGAGCACAACCTCCACGTAGCGCGGCGGTCCATCTTACAGGGTTCTGCATAGAGTCTATTTCTCGTTCGGTGTATGCATCGAATCATTCAGACACTGTCGACCCGTGTTATGTGTCGACGGCACGTTTCTGACCGGTCAGTACAAGGGTCAAATCTTGACCGCCATTGGAATGGATGGAAACAATCAAATCGTGCCACTCGCTTTTGCTTTCGTGGAGAGTGAGAACACCGATAGCTGGTTATGGTTTTTCAGGCAGTTGAAGATTTCAATTGTAAAGGACAAGCCGAATGTTTGCATCCTTCATGACAGGCATGCAGGTATACTGAAAGCTATTAAGACACTGAAAGAGCCTGGGCAAGAAACTCCATGGATTGATATTGAGAGCCGTTGGTGCATGCGCCACCTGGGGGCCAATTTTTACACACAATTTAGGAAAAAGGACCTTATGAATGTCTTCAAGAGGCTGTGCATCCAGAACCAGCAGTGGAAGTATAATTTTTTGCGTAGCAAACTGCAGGAGTTGACGAAGCAACAAGTTGTGGAGAGGAAAGCAGCTCGAGATGCAAACATAGCAGCACATATGCAGGCCGTTGCAGCAGGAACAACAGCGGTAGAAGCACCAGTTTATGAGGCACCCCAAGGTCTGTGCGACTTGCCCGGATTTGACCCGCCCGGAACAAGGAGAAGGCAGGGAAGGCAGATTAAAAACTTTAAGCAGTGGATAGAGCATGAGCCTACGGAGAGGTGGTCTTTGTTGCACGATACACATGGAGCTAGATACGGCGTCATGACAACCAACCTCGCAGAGTCGTCTAACTTTGTGCTGAGAGGCAATAGAGCTTTGCCACTTACAGCTATAGTAGAGGGTATTTTCATGGGCACAGTTAAATATTACAGAGAGAGACGTGAGAAGGCTCGGATGCACATGGTGAACAAACCAGCCACTCCATATTGTTCGAAGATTATGGAGTACATGCATAAGAAGAAGGAGAAAGCTAAGCATCTCCCTGTTGTTCAAATTGGTAATGTGGAAAGAAGGTTCGAAGTACGCTTACCTACAGATAGGTTCGGGTGTGGGAATCCGCAGCGAACGCATGATGTGTAAATTGGCAATGAAGAAAGGCCAACTTGCGAGTGCACATGCAACATACCAAAGTTGCTTCATCTTCCTTGCTCACATGTGTTAGCTGTTTGTGGTGTCCTGGGGATGTCGGAAATCTCGTTCGTCTCTCCGTATTATCTTAAGGAGGCCGTGCTCAACACCTGGACCGGTGAGCTGGAAGGATTTTGGTCAATGGGAAATTTCAACACTGTAAACCCTGGTGAAAGGCGATATATCCCAAACCCAACGCTACTGAGGATAGGCATCGGTAGACGGCCATCGCAGCGCATCCGGAATGATATGGATGAATCTGAAGCTGGAGGGCCAACGAGACAATGTTTCCTATGCAATCAATTTGGCCATTGGAACAGCAATTGTACAACCTTCGGCACTGGCCCAGCAGGAAGGGGGCAGCGAGGCACAAGGGGACGTCGCGGAAGGGGAAGAAACTAGGCGGCGAGGCGCTACTTCGAAACTTATTTGCAATTTTATGTACTGAACAACGAATTTGTAATAAGTATGGAACTACTTTGCAATCTCAAATGTGAAACTATGTTACTGTAATTTATGTATTGAACAATGAATTTGTAATAAGTATGGAACTACTTTGCAATTTTATTATGGTCATGTACGTTACAATAATTTATATCTGTATTATGTCATTTTGGTTTTGCATCTATGTTATCATTTGTAATGAGTAATAACGAATGTTTTGTTGTTTACGTAAATGGCAGGAAGATCATTGCTCAATAGGGACATTGAGCGGGCGCACCGTGCGGCCAAGCTAGAGGCCAACCCTAATAGCTTGTCACCAATGGTGACACGCGGGGGTAATAAAAATTGGCAGATACACCCCGGTTGGGTTCAGAGGTATGTGCGATTTATTTGGTATATTCAATTTGAAGTACTGGCACATACTAATTGGATTCTTATATGAATTTGTAGGTTGAAGTGGGCTGGACTTCTACCTTTTGCACGGTTGGTTGAGGCCACTAGGTCAGAGGTCATCGGTGAGCGAGTAGGCACACCGATCAAGCGCCTTCAGCAGGACCACTCCCTACTGACCAGCCTGGTGGATCGGTGGAGGCCCGAGACACACACGTTCCACTTTCGATGGGGAGAGATGGCCCCTACTCTCCAGGACGTGTCTTTCTTACTGGGCCTTACCGTTGGCGGGTCAGCCCATAGGCCCGCTGGCGTGAACCCAGTGCGTTGGGATGAAGAAATGTCTGCACGTTTTGAGGGAACTCGTGCGGGCCAGACTGAATTTCTCTGTGAGGACCACGGTCCAAAGTGTGACTGGTTACTCAACTTCGAGGTAACCATTGTTATAACAAATTTATTTATGGTTATTGCGTTGTTATAACTAACATTTTTTTTCATGGTTGTAGGTTTCACAGTTCACACCGCCGATGAGTGAGGCACAGATCACTAGGAGTCTCGAGGCGTACATATTGTGGCTGCTTGGAAAGGTCATGTTCACAGAGAACCATCAGACCACCATCAGCAGGCGCTTCATCCCCATTGCACTAGAGATAGCGGAGGCACAAACCGCCGACGACATCATACAGCGGAGTTGGGGTTCCGCGGTTCTAGCAGCCACATACCGAGGTTTGTGCAATGCTTGTACACTTGTCTCCCCCAAGTCTGGGCTTCTTGGCTGCCCACTGTTCTTGCAGCTGTGGTCCTGGGAGAGGTTCCCGATTGGTCGGCCAGACATAGATGCTGAGCGCCCTTTCGGGGCAAACGAGTTGGATGATCCGGACCACATCGATATGCCTACTTTCGGCATACTTTGGACACGTCGCGAGGTATGTAGACTGTAGAACATAGTTCTTTCGTAATTTATAGTTTTGCACGAGTACTGACTATTTCTCTCCGCAGAGACGATTTGCTCGCGACCAGGTCAGGAACTGCTACCCTGCGTTCACCGAGCAGTTCGACGTGCTCGATGATAGGGCGGTGATCTGGCAGCCCTATATGGCCACCGCCGTGCATGCAAGGTACCCCGGCGGGATCTCTAACCTCTGCTATAGAGATTGTGCGTACTGGATGACAGAGTCGAAGATCATCTTCGATGTGTCCGTGGAGATAATGGCCCAGCAGCGGATCATGAGGCAGTTCGGCTCTCGGCAGCTGGTCGATCCTCCACCACCGATAGCACCTCTCCCTGCCTACGTCCACAAGTAAGTTCTGAGCATCGCTAAGTTTATGATTGTTCATCATGGTTCGGCTAACCGACACAATTATTTTCTGCAGGTACAACAGGAAGGGTACTAGCCACTCCTCGACATGGTGGCTTCAGTGCGTTGGCTCGTATGTTGCTGAGTGGGATGGCGTGACAACACACGTCTGGCCGAACGATGAGCAGTTTGACCCACAGGAGTTTGACGCATATCTGCAGAGGTACACTGCAGCCACGCGAGTGCGCCTCATCCAGCCGACTGATCCAGCTGAGGCGCCACCTGCGTCTATGCACGATATGTACCCAATTCAGTCCACAGCCGGTAGTCGACAGCATGCGGTACGTATAACTTTCTATTCCACCATCATACTTGTCTTTTATCTATTGGGTTCTACGATTTATATGCTACCATCATTTTTCAGGGTCAGCTGACTGCAGACTTACAGGATGAAGTCGCTCGGTACACACGTCAAGTGTCCAATGCGCCTCTTCTGCAGCGTGACCAACATGTGTCATGGTTGAGACGACTCGAGGACAAGCTACGCGGGATCTACTCGGCTATCACGTGTAGCCGTAGTTCCGACGTCGTTCAGCACCACCTCCTTCCACCGCGACCCTCCACACAGCAGCAGCGACGGCCACATCTCACACCGACCGTGACACCCAGACCACCGCCTCCTGGCCGGGCAGGAGGTTCGTCGTGGCAGCAGCACAATCCTTCCGTCGACGACTATCAGTACCAGCAACACGGATCACGGCCTCGTCTCACGCCGACGGCGACACCCGCGACCACCACCTCCTGACCAGGCAGGAGGTTCGTCGTGGCAGCAGCAGCAGCATCACACTCCTTCCTTCGACGACTTGCAGTACTATCAGCAGCAAGCTGCTTTCGACCAGTGGCAGCAGCAGCAAGCCCCTTTCATGGGAGGAGCAGGATACACACAGGGTATGTAGTATTCTATATATTGTGTTCCATATAAACTATACTCCACTTAGTTTGACATCACTTATGTTTCGTGGCACAAGATACACGCAACACACTGCGTCCAATCCTTCATGGGGAGCTAGTGATCAGGATCCTGAGCACATGGAGTATTACAGCTCGCAGCAGAACTATGTCGGTATGCAGACTCCTCCACCAGAGCCCACACAGGAGACACAGATACGACCCCGAGTCCGGTTCCCGGATCCCTGCTCGCATAACCAGGGCTCCGGACAGGTTCGGTTGGACACCCCGTGCTACGCCGCCCCCACGAAACCCCAGACGCCGTCCATAATCTCAAATATTTATGTATCTATGTATCAGATATTTATGTATGCATTATGTATCACACTTAATGTATGAACTATGTATCAGTATGGTGTACCAATACTCTGCTAACCCTAAGCGTCGTGCGAATACATCCATACAATTAATCGGGTATTAGCAAGCCAATTGGTTTGTAGCAGCCCAGTTGGACTCTAGCAGTCCAGTTGGTCAGCTATCGACCAACGAGGCCGACATTCTCGCTCGAGCACAGCAGCCGACACTCAGTCGGTTTGCTGCTGTCCGATCGGCCTGCTGCAGGCCGACCGAGTCACACTTTTGGAAATATTTGAAAACGCGTGATAGTCCTACAATTAAATAATTAATTTGTATTATTTAAAAAAAATTCGCCGGTCAGTGCACGATGAACACGACCACTACATCACTCCGGCGCTCGGCGACATCGGCGTTGCTCTTCCCGATGCCATCAGCGGCAGCGACCGGGGCAAACACGCGGCGTGGCCTCCTTCAAAGAGGCCGACAGTAGTGGCTCTTCCAAGCCAAGGCGTGATGGACGTTGTGCCTCAGCCTGCAGCCGACGGCCGCGGACGCGATCCTGGTCGCACCCTTGCGACGCGTCTTTGCTCCTGGCCGCTCGTCCAGCCGGAAGCAAAGCGCGGTAGCCCTCGGCCATGATGCATCTGCTTCCAGCGGAGACAACGCCTCGCGCACGTAGCGGCGAGATTGAATCCCGCCTGCCGCGAGGCTATGGACTCTAGGCGGACAGGCTCCATGCGCCGACCGCCTTTGCGGCTTCCTCCGGCCAGGCATGGCTTCCTCTCAAGGAGGCAGGCCGCGAGACATTGCGCCTCGACGCAAAAGCGGGTGGTCGTCCAGCGCGGCGGCGCCCAGAGGAAAGCAGCAGCGGTCGAGCACAACCTCCACGTAGCGCGGCGGTCCATCTTACAAGGTTCTGCATAGAGTCTATTTCTCGTTCGGTGTATGCATCGAATCATTCAGACACTGTCGACCCGTGTTATGTGTCGACGGCACGTTTCTGACCGGTCAGTACAAGGGTCAAATCTTGACCGCCATTGGAATGGATGGAAACAATCAAATCGTGCCACTCGCTTTTGCTTTCGTGGAGAGTGAGAACACCGATAGCTGGTTATGGTTTTTCGGGCAGTTGAAGATTTCAATTGTAAAGGACAAGCCGAATGTTTGCATCCTTCATGACAGCCATGCAGGTATACCGAAAGCTATTAAGACACCGAAAGAGCCTGGGCAAGAAACTCCATGGATTGATATTGAGAGCCGTTGGTGCATGCGCCACACAGGGGCCAATTTTTACACACAATTTAGGAAAAAGGACCTTATGAATGTCTTCAAGAGGTCTGTGCATCCGGAACCAGCAGTGGAAGTATAATTTTTTGCGTAGCAAACTGCAGGAGTTGACGAAGCAACAAGTTGTGGAGAGGAAAGCAGCTCGAGATGCAAACATAGCAGCACATATGCAGGCCGTTGCAGCAGGAACAACAGCGGTAGAAGCACCAGTTTATGAGGCACCCCAAGGTCTGTGCGACTTGCCCGGATTTGACCCGCCCGGAACAAGGAGAAGGCAGGGAAGGCAGATTAAAAACTTTAAGCAGTGGATAGAGCATGAGCCTACGGAGAGGTGGTCTTTGTTGCACGATACACATGGAGCTAGATACGGCGTCATGACAACCAACCTCGCAGAGTCGTCTAACTTTGTGCTAAGAGGCAATAGAGCTTTGCCACTTACAGCTATAGTAGAGGGTATTTTCATGGGCACGATTAAATATTACAGAGATAGACGTGAGAAGGCTCGGATGCACATGGTGAACAAACCAGCCACTCCATATTGTTCGAAGATTATGGAGTACATGCATAAGAAGAAGGAGAAAGCTAAGCATCTCCCTGTTGTTCAAATTGGTAATGTGGAAAGAAGGTTCGAAGTACGCTTACCTACAGATAGGTTCGGGTGTGGGAATCCGCAGCGAACGCATGATGTGTAAATTGGCAATGAAGAAAGGCCAACTTGCGAGTGCACATGCAACATACCAAAGTTGCTTCATCTTCCTTGCTCACATGTGTTAGCTGTTTGTGGTGTCCTGGGGATGTCGGAAATCTCGTTCGTCTCTCCGTATTATCTTAAGGAGGCCGTGCTCAACACCTGGACCGGTGAGCTGGAAGGATTTTGGTCAATGGGAAATTTCAACACTATAAACCCTGGTGAAAGGCGATATATCCCAAACCCAACGCTACTGAGGATAGGCATCGGTAGACGGCCATCGCAGCGCATCCGGAATGATATGGATGAATCTGAAGCTGGAGGGCCAACGAGACAATGTTTCCTATGCAATCAATTTGGCCATTGGGACGAGTAATTGTACAACCTTCGGCACTGGCCCAGCAGGAAGGGGGCAGCGAGGCACAAGGGGACGTCGCGGAAGGGGAAGAAACTAGGCGGCGAGGCGCTACTTCGAAACTTATTTGCAATTTTATGTACTGAACAATGAATTTGTAATAAGTATGGAACTACTTTGCAATCTCAAATGTGAAACTATGTTACTGTAATTTATGTATTGAACAATGAATTTGTAATAAGTATGGAACTACTTTGCAATTTTATTATGGTCATGTACGTTCAATAATTTATATCTGTATTATGTCATTTTGGTTTTGCATCTATGTTATCATTTGTAATGAGTAATAACGAATGTTTTGTTGTTTACAGAAATGGCAGGAAGATCATTGCTCAATAGGGACATTGAGCGGGCGCACCGTGCGGCCAAGCTAGAGGCCAACCCTAATAGCTTGTCACCAATGGTGACACGCGGGGGTAATAAAAATTGGCAGATACACCCCGGTTGGGTTCAGAGGTATGTGCGATTTATTTGGTATATTCAATTTAAAGTACTGGCACATACTAATTGGATTCTTATATGAATTTGTAGGTTGAAGTGGGCTGGACTTCTACCTTTTGCACGGTTGGTTGAGGCCACTAGGTCAGAGGTCATCGGTGAGCGAGTAGGCACACCGATCAAGCGCCTTCAGCAGGACCACTCCCTACTGACCAGCCTCGTGGATCGGTGGAGGCCCGAGACACACACGTTCCACTTTCGATGGGGGGAGATGGCCCATACTCTCCAGGACGTGTCTTTCTTACTGGGCCTACCGTTGGCGGGTCAGCCCATAGGCCCGCTGGCGGAACCGGTGCGTTGGGATGAAGAAATGTCCGCACGTTTTGAGGGAACTCGTGCGGGCCGGACTGAATTTCTCTGTGAGGACCACGGTCCAAAGTGTGACTGGTTACTCAACTTCGAGGTAACCATTGTTATAACAAATTTATTTATGGTTATTGCGTTGTTATAACTAACATTTTTTTTCATGGTTGTAGGTTTCACAGTTCACACCGCCGATGAGTGAGGCACAGATCACTAGGAGTCTCGAGGCGTACATATTGTGGCTGCTTGGAAAGGTCATGTTCACAGAGAACCATCAGACCACCATCAGTAGGCGCTTCATCCCCATTGCACTAGAGATAGCGGAGGCACAAACCGCCGACGACATCATACAGCGGAGTTGTGGTTCCGCGGTTCTAGCAGCCACATACCGAGGTTTGTGCAATGCTTGTACACTTGTCTCCCCCAAGTCTGGGCTTCTTGGCTGCCCACTGTTCTTGCAGTCTGTGGTCCTGGGAGAGGTTCCCGATTGGTCGGCCAGACATAGATGCTGAGCGCCCTTTCGGGGCAAACGAGTTGGATGATCCGGACCACATCGATATGCCTACTTTCGGCATACTTTGGACACGTCGCGAGGTATGTAGACTGTAGAACATAGTTCTTTCATAATTTATAGTTTTGCACGAGTACTGACTATTTCTCTCCGCGAGAGACGATTTGCTCGCGACCGGGTCGAGAACTGCTACCTCGCGTTCACCGAGCAGTTCGACGTGCTCGATGATAGGGCGGTGATCCGGCAGCCCTATATGGCCACCGCCGTGCATGCAAGGTACCCCGGCGGGATCTCTAACCTCTGCTATAGAGATTGTGCGTACTGGATGACAGAGTCGAAGATCATCTTCGATGTGTCCGTGGAGATAATGGCCCAGCAGCGGATCATGAGGCAGTTCGGCTCTCGGCAGCTGGTCGATCCTCCACCACCGATAGCACCTCTCCCTGCCTACGTCCACAAGTAAGTTCTGAGCATCGCTAAGTTTATGATTGTTCATCATGGTTCAGCTAACCGACACAATTATTTTCTGCAGGTACAACAGGAAGGGTACTAGCCACTCCTCGACATGGTGGCTTCAGCGCGTTGGCTCGTATGTTGCTGAGTGGGATGGCGTGACAACACACGTCTGGCCGAACGATGAGCAGTTTGACCCACAGGAGTTTGACGCATATCTGCAGAGGTACACTGCAGCCACGCGAGTGCGCCTCATCCAGCCGACTGATCCAGGCTGAGGCGCCACCTGCGTCTATGCACGATATGTACCCAATTCAGTCCACAGCCGGTAGTCGACGAGCATGCGGTACGTATAACTTTCTATTCCACCATCATACTTGTCTTTTATCTATTGGGTTCTACGATTTATATGCTACCATCATTTTTCGAGGTCAGCTGACTGCAGACTTACAGGATGAAGTCGCTCGGTACACACGTCAAGTGTCCAATGCGCCTCTTCTGCAGCGTGACCAACATGTGTCATGGTTGAGACGACTCGAGGACAAGCTACGCGGGATCTACTCGGCTATCACGTGTAGCCGTAGTTCCGACGTCGTTCAGCACCACCTCCTTCCACCGCGACCCTCCACACGGCAGCCAGCGACGGCCACATCTCACACCGACCGTGACACCCAGACCACCGCCTCCTGGCCGGGCAGGAGGTTCGTCGTGGCAGCAGCACAATCCTTCCGTCGACGACTATCAGTACCAGCAACACGGATCACGGCCTCGTCTCACGCCGACGGCGACACCCAGACCACCACCTCCTGACCAGGCAGGAGGTTCGTCGTGGCAGCAGCAGCAGCATCGCACTCCTTCCTTCGACGACTTGCAGTACTATCAGCAGCAAGCTGCTTTCGACCAGTGGCAGCAGCAGCAAGCCCCTTTCATGGGAGGAGCAGGATACACACAGGGTATGTAGTATTCTATATATTGTGTTCCATATAAACTATACTCCACTTAGTTTGACATCACTTATGTTTCGTGGCACAGGATACACGCAACACACTCGCGTCCAATCCTTCATGGGGAGCTAGTGATCGGGATCCCGAGCACATGGAGTATTACAGCTCGCAGCAGAACTATGTCGGTATGCAGACTCCTCCACCAGAGCCCACACAGGAGACACAGTACGACCCCGAGTCCGGTTCCTGGATCCCTGCTCGCATAACCAAGGCTCCGGACAGGTTCGGTTGGATACCCCGTGCTACGCCGCCCCCACGAAACCCCAGACGCCGTCCATAATCTCAAATATTTATGTATCTATGTATCAGATATTTATGTATGCATTATGTATCACACTTAATGTATGAACTATGTATCAGTATGGTGTACCAATACTCTGCTAACCCTAAGCGTCGTGCGAATACATCCATACAATTAATCGGGTATTAGCAAGCCAATTGGGACTCTAGCAGTCCAGTTGGTCAGCTATCGACCAACGAGGCTGACATTCTGCTCGAGCACAGCAGCCGACACTCAGTCGGTTTGCTGCTGTCCGATCGGCCTGCTGCAGGCCGACCGAGTCACACTTTTGGAAATATTTGAAAACGCGTGATAGTCCTACAATTAAATAATTAATTCGTATTATTTAAAAAAAATTTGCCGGTCAGTGCACGATGAACACGACCACTACGTCACTCCGGCGCTCGGCGACATCGGTGTTGCTCTTCCCGATGCCATCAGCGGCAGCGACCGGGGAAAACACGCGGCGTGGCCTCCTTCAAAGAGGCCGACAGTAGTGGCTCTTCCAAGCCAAGGCGTGATGGACGTTGTGCCTCAGCCTGCAGCGACGGCCGCGGACGCGATCCTGGTCGCACCCTTGCGACGCGTCTTTGCTCCTGGCCGCTCGTCCAGCCGGAAGCAAAGCGCGGTAGCCCTCGGCCATGATGCATCTGCTTCCAGCGGAGACAACGCCTCGCGCACATAGCGGCGAGATTGAATCCCGCCTGCCGCGAGGCTATGGACTCTAGGCGGACAGGCTCCATGCGCCGACCGCCTTTGCGGCTTCCTCCGGCCAGGCATGGCTTCCTCTCAAGGAGGCAGGCCGCGAGACATTGCGCCTCGACGCAAAAGCGGGTGGTCGTCCGGCGCGGCGGCGCCCGGAGGAAAGCAGCAGCGGTCGAGCACAACCTCCACGTAGCGCGGCGGTCCATCTTACAAGGTTCCGCATAGAGTCTATTTCTCGTTCGGTGTATGCATCGAATCATTCAGTATACTCGTCGACCCGTGTTTTGTGTCGACGGCACGTTTCTGACCGGTCGAGTACAAGGGTCAAATCTTGACCGCCATTGGAATGGATGGAAACAATCAAATCGTGCCACTCGCTTTTGCTTTCGTGGAGAGTGAGAACACCGATAGCTGGTTATGGTTTTTCAGGCAGTTGAAGATTTCAATTGTAAAGGACAAGCCGAATGTTTGCATCCTTCATGACAGGCATGCAGGTATACTGAAAGCTATTAAGACACTGAAAGAGCCTGGGCAAGAAACTCCATGGATTGATATTGAGAGCCGTTGGTGCATGCGCCACCGGGGGCCAATTTTTACACACAATTTAGGAAAAAGGACCTTATGAATGTCTTCAAGAGGCTGTGCATCCAGAACCAGCGAGTGGAAGTATAATTTTTTGCGTAGCAAACTGCAGGAGTTGACGAAGCAACAAGTTGTGGAGAGGAAAGCAGCTCGAGATGCAAACATAGCAGCACATATGCAGGCCGTTGCAGCAGGAACAACAGCGGTAGAAGCACCGGTTTATGAGGCACCCCAAGGTCCGTGCGACTTGCCCGGATTTGACCCGCCCGGAACAAGGAGAAGGCAGGGAAGGCAGATTAAAAACTTTAAGCGATGGATAGAGCATGAGCCTACGGAGAGGTGGTCTTTGTTGCACGATACACATGGAGCTAGATACGGCGTCATGACAACCAACCTCGCGAGTCGTCTAACTTTGTGCTGAGAGGCAATAGAGCTTTGCCACTTACAGCTATAGTAGAGGGTATTTTCATGGGCACGATTAAATATTACGAGAGAGACGTGAGAAGGCTCGGATGCACATGGTGAACAAACCAGCCACTCCATATTGTTCGAAGATTATGGAGTACATGCATAAGAAGAAGGAGAAAGCTAAGCATCTCCCTGTTGTTCAAATTGGTAATGTGGAAAGAAGGTTCGAAGTACGCTTACCTACAGATAGGTTCGGGTGTGGGAATCCGCGAGCGAACGCATGATGTGTAAATTGGCAATGAAGAAAGGCCAACTTGCGAGTGCACATGCAACGGACCAAAGTTGCTTCATCTTCCTTGCTCACATGTGTTAGCTGTTTGTGGTGTCCTGGGGATGTCGGAAATCTCGTTCGTCTCTCCGTATTATCTTAAGGAGGCCGTGCTCAACACCTGGACCGGTGAGCTGGAAGGATTTTGGTCAATGGGAAATTTCAACACTCGTAAACCCTGGTGAAAGGCGATATATCCCAAACCCAACGCTACTGAGGATAGGCATCGGTAGACGGCCATCGCAGCGCATCCGGAATGATATGGATGAATCTGAAGCTGGAGGGCCAACGAGACAATGTTTCCTATGCAATCAATTTGGCCATTGGGACAGTAATTGTACAACCTTCGGCACTGGCCCAGCGAGGAAGTGGGCAGCGAGGCACAAGGGGACGTCGCGGAAGGGGAAGAAACTAGGCGGCGAGGCGCTACTTCGAAACTTATTTGCAATTTTATGTACTCGAACAACGAATTTGTAATAAGTATGGAACTACTTTGCAATCTCAAATGTGAAACTATGTTACTGTAATTTATGTATTGAACAATGAATTTGTAATAAGTATGGAACTACTTTGCAATTTTATTATGGTCATGTACGTTACAATAATTTATATCCGTATTATGTCATTTTGGTTTTGCAACTATGTTATCATTTGTAATGAGTAATAACGAATGTTTTGTTGTTTACGAAATGGCAGGAAGATCATTGCTCAATAGGGACATTGAGCGGGCGCACCGTGCGGCCAAGCTAGAGGCCAACCCTAATAGCTTGTCACCAATGGTGACACGCGGGGGTAATAAAAATTAGCGGATACACCCCGGTTGGGTTCGGAGGTATGTGCGATTTATTTGGTATATTCAATTTGAAGTACTGGCACATACTAATTGGATTCTTATATGAATTTGTAGGTTGAAGTGGGCTGGACTTCTACCTTTTGCACGGTTGGTTGAGGCCACTAGGTCAGAGGTCATCGGTGAGCGAGTAGGCACACCGATCAAGCGCCTTCAGCAGGACCACTCCCTACTGACCAGCCTGGTGGATCGGTGGAGGCCCGAGACACACACGTTCCACTTTCGATGGGGGGAGATGGCCCCTACTCTCCAGGATGTGTCTTTCTTACTGGGCCTACCGTTGGCGGGTCAGCCCATAGGCCCGCTGGCAGAACCAGTGCGTTGGGATGAAGAAATGTCTGCACGTTTTGAGGGAACTCGTGCGGGCCAGACTGAATTTCTCTGTGAGGACCACGGTCCAAAGTGTGACTGGTTACTCAACTTCGAGGTAACCATTGTTATAACAAATTTATTTATGGTTATTGCGTTGTTATAACTAACATTTTTTTTCATGGTTGTAGGTCTCACAGTTCACACCGCCGATGAGTGAGGCACGAGATCACTAGGAGTCTCGAGGCGTACATATTGTGGCTGCTTGGAAAGGTCATGTTCACGAGAGAACCATCGGACCACCATCGGCGGGCGCTTCATCCCCATTGCACTAGAGATAGCGGAGGCACAAACCGCCGACGACATCATACAGCGGAGTTGGGGTTCCGCGGTTCTAGCAGCCACATACCGAGGTTTGTGCAATGCTTGTACACTTGTCTCCCCCAAGTCTGGGCTTCTTGGCTGCCCACTTGTTCTTGCAGCTGTGGTCCTGGGAGAGGTTCCCGATTGGTCGGCCGGACATAGATGCTGAGCGCCCTTTCGGGGCAAACGAGTTGGATGATCCGGACCACATCGATATGCCTACTTTCGGCATACTTTGGACACGTCGCGAGGTATGTAGACGCGTAGAACATAGTTCTTTCGTAATTTATAGTTTTGCACGAGTACTGACTATTTCTCTCCGCAGAGACGATTTGCTCGCGACCAGGTCAGGAACTGCTACCCTGCGTTCACCGAGCAGTTCGACGTGCTCGATGATAGGGCGGTGATCTGGCAGCCCTATATGGCCACCGCCGTGCATGCAAGGTACCCCGGCGGGATCTCTAACCTCTGCTATAGAGATTGTGCGTCTTGGATGACGAGTCGAAGATCATCTTCGATGTGTCCGTGGAGATAATGGCCCAGACAGCGGATCATGAGGCAGTTCGGCTCTCGGCAGCTGGTCGATCCTCCACCACCGATAGCACCTCTCCCTGCCTACGTCCACAAGTAAGTTCTGAGCATCGCTAAGTTTATGATTGTTCATCATGGTTCGGCTAACCGACACAATTATTTTCTGCAGGTACAACATGAAGGGTACTAGCCACTCCTCGACATGGTGGCTTCAGCGCGTTGGCTCGTATGTTGCTGAGTGGGATGGCGTGACAACACACGTCTGGCCGAACGATGAGCAGTTTGACCCACGAGGAGTTTGACGCATATCCGCAGAGGTACACCGCAGCCACGCGAGTGCGCCTCATCCAGCCGGCCGATCCAGGTCGAGGCGCCACCTGCGTCTATGCACGATATGTACCCAATTCAGTCCACAGCCGGTAGTCGACAGCATGCGGTACGTATAACTTTCTATTCCACCATCATACTTGTCTTTTATCTATTGGGTTCTACGATTTATATGCTACCATCATTTTTCAGGGTCAGCTGACTGCAGACTTACGGGATGAAGTCGCTCGGTACACACGTCAAGTGTCCAATGCGCCTCTTACGCAGCGTGACCAACATGTGTCATGGTTGAGACGACTCGAGGACAAGCTACGCGGGATCTACTCGGCTATCACGTGTAGCCGTAGTTCCGACGTCGTTCAGCACCACCTCCTTCCACCGCGACCCTCCACACAGCAGCAGCGACGGCCACATCTCACACCGACCGTGACACCCAGACCACCGCCTCCTGGCCGGGCAGGAGGTTCGTCGTGGCAGCAGCACAATCCTTCCGTCGACGACTATCAGTACCAGCAACACGGATCACGGCCTCGTCTCACGCCGACGGCGACACCCAGACCACCACCTCCTGACCAGGCAGGAGGTTCGTCGTCGCAGCAGCAGCAACATCACACTCCTTCCTTCGACGACTTGCAGTACTATCGGCGGCAAGCTGCTTTCGACCGGTGGCGGCAGCGAGCAAGCCCCTTTCATGGGAGGAGCAGGATACACACAGGGTATGTAGTATTCTATATATTGTGTTCCATATAAACTATACTCCACTTAGTTTGACATCACTTATGTTTCGTGGCACAGGATACACGCAACACACTGCGTCCAATCCTTCATGGGGAGCTAGTGATAAGGATCCTGAGCACATGGAGTATTACAGCTCGCAGCAGAACTATGTCGGTATGCAGACTCCTCCACCAGAGCCCACACAGGAGACACAGTACGACCCCGAGTCCGGTTCCTGGATCCATGCTCGCATAACCAGGGCTCCGGACAAGTTCGGTTGGACACCCCGTGCTACGCCGCCCCCACGAAACCCCAGACGCTGTCCATAATCTCAAATATTTATGTATCTATGTATCAGATATTTATGTATGCATTATGTATCACACTTAATGTATGAACTATGTATCAGTATGGTGTACCAATACTCTGCTAACCCTAAGCGTCGTGCGAATACATCCATACAATTAATCGGGTATTAGCAAGCCAATTGGTTTGTAGCAGCCCAGTTGGACTCTAGCAGTCCAGTTGGTCAGCTATCGACCAACGAGGCTGACATTCTGCTCGAGCACAGCAGCCGGCACTCAGTCGGTTTGCTGCTGTCCGATCGGCCTGCTGCAGCCTGCTGCAGGCCGACCGAGTCACACTTTTGGAAATATTTGAAAACGCGTGATAGTCCTACAATTAAATAATTAATTCGTATTATTTAAAAAAAATTCGCCGGTCAGTGCACGATGAACACGACCACTACGTCACTCCTGCGCTCGGCGACATTGGCGTTGCTCTTCCCGATGCCATCAGCGGCAGCGACCGGGGCAAACACGCGGCGTGGCCTCCTTCAAAGAGGCCGATAGTAGTGGCTCTTCCAAGCCAAGGCGTGATGGACGTTGTGCCTCGGCCTGCAGCCGACGGCCGCGGACGCGATCCCGGTCGCACCCTTGCGACGCGTCTTTGCTCCCGGCCGCTCGTCCGGCCGGAAGCAAAGCGCGGTAGCCCTCGGCCATGATGCATCCGCTTCCGGCGGAGACAACGCCTCGCGCACGTAGCGGCGAGATTGAATCCCGCCTGCCGCGAGGCTATGGACTCTAGGCGGACAGGCTCCATGCGCCGACCGCCTTTGCGGCTTCCTCCGGCCAGGCATGGCTTCCTCTCAAGGAGGCGAGGCCGCGAGACATTGCGCCTCGACGCAAAAGCGGGTGGTCGTCCAGCGCGGCGGCGCCCAGAGGAAAGCAGCAGCGGTCGAGCACAACCTCCACGTAGCGCGGCGGTCCATCTTACAAGGTTCTGCATAGAGTCTATTTCTCGTTCGGTGTATGCATCGAATCATTCAGACACTGTCGACCCGTGTTATGTGTCGACGGCACGTTTCGACCGGTCGGTACAAGGGTCAAATCTTGACCGCCATTGGAATGGATGGAAACAATCAAATCGTGCCACTCGCTTTTGCTTTCGTGGAGAGTGAGAACACCGATAGCTGGTTATGGTTTTTCGAGCGGTTGAAGATTTCAATTGTAAAGGACAAGCCGAATGTTTGCATCCTTCATGACAGCCATGCAGGTATACCGAAAGCTATTAAGACACCGAAAGAGCCTGGGCAAGAAACTCCATGGATTGATATTGAGAGCCGTTGGTGCATGCGCCACACGGGGGCCAATTTTTACACACAATTTAGGAAAAAGGACCTTATGAATGTCTTCAAGAGGCTGTGCATCCGGAACCAGCGGTGGAAGTATAATTTTTTGCGTAGCAAACTGCAGGAGTTGACGAAGCAACAAGTTGTGGAGAGGAAAGCAGCTCGAGATGCAAACATAGCAGCACATATGCGAGGCCGTTGCAGCAGGAAGAACAGCGGTAGAAGCACCAGTTTATGAGGCACCCCAAGGTCTGTGCGACTTGCCCGGATTTGACCCGCCCGGAACAAGGAGAAGGCAGGGAAGGCAGATTAAAAACTTTAAGCAGTGGATAGAGCATAAGCCTACGGAGAGGTGGTCTTTGTTGCACGATACACATGGAGCTAGATACGGCGTCATGACAACCAACCTCGCAGAGTCGTATAACTTTGTGCTGAGAGGCAATAGAGCTTTGCCACTTACAGCTATAGTAGATGGTATTTTCATGGGCACAGTTAAATATTACAGAGAGAGACGTGAGAAGGCTCGGATGCACATGGTGAACAAACCAGCCACTCCATATTGTTCGAAGATTATGGAGTACATGCATAAGAAGAAGGAGAAAGCTAAGCATCTCCTGTTGTTCAAATTGGTAATGTGGAAAGAAGGTTCGAAGTACGCTTACCTACAGATAGGTTCGGGTGTGGGAATCCGCAGCGAACGCATGATGTGTAAATTGGCAATGAAGAAAGGCCAACTTGCGAGTGCACATGCAACAGACCAAAGTTGCTTCATCTTCCTTGCTCACATGTGTTAGCTGTTTGTGGTGTCCTGGGGATGTCGGAAATCTCGTTCGTCTCTCCGTATTATCTTAAGGAGGCCGTCCTCAACACCTGGACCGGTGAGCTGGAAGGATTTTGGTCAATGGGAAATTTCAACACTGTAAACCCTGGTGAAAGGCGATATATCCCAAACCCAACGCTATTGAGGACAGGCATCGGTAGACGGCCATCGCAGCGCATCCGGAATGATATGGATGAATCTGAAGCTGGAGGGCCAACGAGACAATGTTTCCTATGCAATCAATTTGGCCATTGGGACAGTAATTGTACAACCTTCGGCACTGGCCCAGCAGGAAGGGGGCAGCGAGGCACAAGGGGACGTCGCGGAAGGGGAAGAAACTAGGCGGCGAGGCGCTACTTCGAAACTTATTTGCAATTTTATGTACTGAACAACGAATTTGTAATAAGTATGGAACTACTTTGCAATCTCAAATGTGAAACTATGTTACTGTAATTTATGTATTGAACAATGAATTTGTAATAAGTATGGAACTACTTTGCAATTTTATTATGGTCATGTACGTTACAATAATTTATATCCGTATTATGTCATTTTGGTTTTGCAACTATGTTATCATTTGTAATGAGTAATAACGAATGTTTTGTTGTTTACGTAAATGGCAGGAAGATCATTGCTCAATAGGGACATTGAGCGGGCGCACCGTGCGGCCAAGCTAGAGGCCAACCCTAATAGCTTGTCACCAATGGTGACACGCGGGGGTAATAAAAATTGGCAGATACACCCCGGTTGGGTTCAGAGGTATGTGCGATTTATTTGGTATATTCAATTTGAAGTACTGGCACATACTAATTGGATTCTTATATGAATTTGTAGGTTGAAGTGGGCTGGACTTCTACCTTTTGCACGGTTGGTTGAGGCCACTAGGTCAGAGGTCATCGGTGAGCGAGTAGGCACACCGATCAAGCGCCTTCGGCAGGACCACTCCCTACCGACCAGCCCGGTGGATCGGTGGAGGCCCGAGACACACACGTTCCACTTTCGATGGGGAGAGATGGCCCCTACTCTCCAGGACGTGTCTTTCTTACTCGGGCCTACCGTTGGCGGGTCAGCCCATAGGCCCGCCGGCGGAACCGGTGCGTTGGGATGAAGAAATGTCCGCACGTTTTGAGGGAACTCGTGCGGGCCGGACTGAATTTCTCTGTGAGGACCACGGTCCAAAGTGTGACTGGTTACTCAACTTCGAGGTAACCATTGTTATAACAAATTTATTTATGGTTATTGCGTTGTTATAACTAACATTTTTTTTCATGGTTGTAGGTTTCACAGTTCACACCGCCGATGAGTGAGGCACGGATCACTAGGAGTCTCGAGGCGTACATATTGT
Organism: Lolium rigidum; assembly: GCF_022539505.1. Lineage (NCBI taxonomy): Eukaryota > Viridiplantae > Streptophyta > Magnoliopsida > Poales > Poaceae > Lolium > Lolium rigidum. The sequence continues at coordinate 149,236,897 of NC_061509.1, forward strand.
GGCTGCTTGGAAAGGTCATGTTCACGAGAGAACCATCGGACCACCATCGGCGGGCGCTTCATCCCCATTGCACTAGAGATAGCGGAGGCACAAACCGCCGACGACATCATACAGCGGAGTTGGGGTTCCGCGGTTCTAGCAGCCACATACCGAGGTTTGTGCAATGCTTGTACACTTGTCTCCCCCAAGTCTGGGCTTCTTGGCTGCCCACTGTTCTTGCAGCTGTGGTCCTGGGAGAGGTTCCCGATTGGTCGGCCACACATAGATGCCGAGCGCCCTTTCGGGGCAAACGAGTTGGATGATCCGGACCACATCGATATGCCTACTTTCGGCATACTTTGGACACGTCGCGAGGTATGTAGACTGTAGAACATAGTTCTTTCATAATTTATAGTTTTGCACGAGTACTGACTATTTCTCTCCGCAGAGACGATTTGCTCGCGACCAGGTCAGGAACTGCTACCCTGCGTTCACCGAGCAGTTCGACATGCTCGATGATAGGGCGGTGATCTGGCAGCCCTATATGGCCACCGCCGTGCATGCAAGGTACCCGGCGGGATCTCTAACCTCTGCTATAGAGATTGTGCGTACTGGATGACACAGTCGAAGATCATCTTCGACGTGTCCGTGGAGATAATGGCCCAGCAGCGGATCATGAGGCAGTTCGGCTCTCGGCAGCTGGTCGATCCTCCACCACCGATAGCACCTCTCCCTGCCTACGTACACAAGTAAGTTCTGAGCATCGCTAAGTTTATGATTGTTCATCATAGTTCGGCTAACCGACACAATTATTTTCTGCAGGTACAACAGGAAGGGTACTAGCCACTCCTCGACATGGTGGCTTCAGCGCGTTGGCTCGTATGTTTCTGAGTGGGATGGCGTGACAACACACGTCTGGCCGAACGATGAGCAGTTTGACCCACAGGAGTTTGACGCATATCTGCAGAGGTACACTGCAGCCACGCGAGTGCGCCTCATCCAGCCGACCGATCCAGGTCGAGGCGCCACCTGCGTCTATGCACGATATGTACCCAATTCAGTCCACAGCCGGTAGTCGACGAGCATGCGGTACGTATAACTTTCTATTCCACCATCATACTTGTCTTTTATCTATTGGGTTCTACGATTTATATGCTACCATCATTTTTCAGGGTCAGCTGACTGCAGACTTACAGGATGAAGTCGCTCGGTACACACGTCAAGTGTCCAATGCGCCTCTTCTGCTGCGTGACCAACATGTGTCATGGTTGAGACGACTGGAGGACAAGCTACGCGGGATCTACTCGGCTATCACGTGTAGCCGTAGTTCCGACGTCGTTCAGCACCACCTCCTTCCACCGCGACCCTCCACACAGCAGCAGCGACGACCACATCTCACACCGACCGTGACACCCAGACCACCGCCTCCTGGCCGGGCAGGAGGTTCGTCGTGGCAGCAGCACAATCCTTCCGTCGACGACTATCAGTACCAGCAACACGGATCACGGCCTCGTCTCACGCCGACGGCGACACCCAGACCACCACCTCCTGACCAGGCAGGAGGTTCGTCATGGCAGCAGCAGCAGCATCACACTCCTTCCTTCGACGACTTGCAGTACTATCAGCAGCAAGCTGCTTTCGACCAGTGGCAGCAGCAGCAAGCCCCTTTCATGGGAGGAGCAGGATACACACATGGTATGTAGTATTTTATATATTGTGTTCCATATAAACTATACTTCACTTAGTTTGACATCACTTATGTTTCGTGGCACAGGATACACGCAACACACTGCGTCCAATCCTTCATGGGGAGCTAGTGATCAGGATCCTGAGCACATGGAGTATTACAGCTCGCAGCAGAACTATGTCGGTATGCAGACTCCTCCACCAGAGCCCACACGAGAGACACAGTACGACCCCGAGTCCGGTTCCTGGATCCCTGCTCGCATAACCAGGGCTCCGGACAGGTTCGGTTGGACACCCCGTGCTACGCCGCCCCCACGAAACCCCAGACGCCGTCCATAATCTCAAATATTTATGTATCTATGTATCAGATATTTATGTATGCATTATGTATCACACTTTATGTATGAACTATGTATCAGTATGGTGTACCAATACTCTGCTAACCCTAAGCGTCGTGCGAATACATCCATACAATTAATCGGGTATTAGCAAGCCAATTGGTTTGTAGCAGCCCAGTTGGACTCTAGCAGTCCAGTTGGTCAGCTATCGACCAACGAGGCTGACATTCTGCTCGAGCACAGCAGCCGACACTCAGTCGGTTTGCTGCTGTCCGATCGGCCTGCTGCAGGCCGACCGAGTCACACTTTTGGAAATATTTGAAAACACGTGATAGTCCTACAATTAAATAATTAATTCGTATTATTTAAAAAAAAATCATCGGTCAGTGCACGATGAACACGACCACTACGTCACTCCGGCGCTCGGCGACATCGGCGTTGCTCTTCCCGATGCCATCAGCGGCAGCGACCGGGGCAAACACGCGGCGTGGCCTCCTTCAAAGAGGCCGACAGTAGTGGCTCTTCCAAGCCAAGGCGTGATGGACGTTGTGCCTCAGCCTGCAGCGACGGCCGCGGACGCGATCCTGGTCGCACCCTTGCGACGCGTCGTTGCTCCTGGCCGCTCGTCCAGCCGGAAGCAAAGCGCGGCAGCCCTCGGCCACGATGCATCCGCTTCCAGCGGAGACAACGCCTCGCGCACGTAGCGGCGAGATTGAATCCCGCCTGCCGCGAGGCTATGGACTCTAGGCGGACAGGCTCCATGCGCCGACCGCCTTTGCGGCTTCCTCCGGCCAGGCATGGCTTCCTCTCAAGGAGGCAGGCCGCGAGACATTGCGCCTCGACGAAAAAGCGGGTGGTCGTCCAGCGCGGCGGCACCCAGAGGAAAGCAGCAGCGGTCGAGCACAACCTCCACGTAGCGCGGCGGTCCACCTAAAGGCTGGCGGCGCGGTGAACCTATCCCGGCCGACGGCAGCGGTTACACATCACCTCGGGGGATGGAACCGGTGGGGGAGAAAAAATAAAACTTCTCTCTTTGGCGATTTTGCAAATCAGCCTCCGGATTCTTGATAATCCTGTGATCTTTATGGAATTCCTGGTTCACCCAGATTTTTCATCTGCAGACTTACGGAGATTGCAATCAAGTCTTGTTGGACTCGCCATTGCTATTTTCAGCAGTTTAACCATTAGGTTATTGTTATAAACATGATAAATCATTGCGTCCTGCTGAATTGCATAATAATTGATTATGCATCATTTTACGTGAGGTAAAATGATGTATGTATTACGTGTGTAATAACATTACAAATCAATATGTTGAATCCATTATTTGAATAGAATATGGAGTTTGCTTGCAAATTTGGAAAACACCAGGTAGCAAGGTGTATGACACTTGCATAACTATCTCAAGTTTATACTTGTGTATTAGAAGGTAATTGATAAGTGACATCTACTACTTAACTGTAGATTATGCACCGTTACCTTGAGATCTATATTGTGTCATTCAGACATAATGACCCCTTCAATTTTGCACACAACTTATGGATGCATGATGGAAACGAATTTATTTCGTTCACAACTGCGAGGTCTACACCATGATGTGGTGATTACCTTCAATGTGTTTTAATTAACACAAGTTTGTGAGAAATGCCATAAGAGTGAGATCTACACTACTTAGTAGTGATTATCTCCATGTGTTTTAAGCAAAAGTGAAGGCACAATATAGTTATGGCATGGGATCATAGCAACGAAATAATATTCGTCTAAAACCGTGATGTCTACACATGTGGTGACTACCTTGATGAAGTTTTTCGAAATGCATGGTAGTTTCATAGCATTTGTCGTTGGTTGTGATTTTAGTGTCACATACTCCATCAAATGTGGAACCAAGACATTGACTACGGTAACATCGCAAGTTATGCTATGAAGAGAATTGTGCAAACATACTTGAATAATTTGGTGATTACCTTCCATGCAAACACAACTTATGAGACGCCATCATAGCTACAAATTAATTTTCAGGCACACCAGAGAGGTTTAACACCATTTGTGGTGATTAACTTCATGCGTTATAAATAACATAAGGTTGTGGAGGCTATGCACTACAAGAAAAGTTGCCATGGCCCACGAAGTTGAAGTCGCGCCGTGGTTGCTGGTATACCATGGCCGACGATTTTGGGTCTGTCCGTTGTGCATGTCAAAACGTTTTTTTTTCTCGTTTTTGAGGCCACCTAGCCCGACGAAACTGGCCAAAACGTTGCGTATGGTGGCCCGGGACGTGGTGCATCTCGAATTCTCGGGTTCGCCGGCCGAGTCAACGCAAATCCGCACCGCCGAGGGATGTAGGGCCCAGATGGCAGCCTCTCTGGCATTGTTTTTTTTCTCGATCGCGCCATCTCGTTCAACGCTCTCCGATCGAGCCGTTTACGATGCAGGATCATGGGTCCCGCATGTTATCCTCTATGAACCAAAATTCTTTCTATTCTTGGATTTTTTTTGACCCCCTGATTTCTGGCTACTTCCTTTTTCTTTTGATCCCTTGCCGCCTTGGAAACGTTGACACCGCTGCTGCTAATTGGGACCCGCATGTCATCCTCTATGAGCAATCAACTTTCTTTTCTTGGAGTTTTTTTTGACACCTCAAATTTGGTCAATTGCCTTTTTCTTTCGATCCCCTGCCGCCTCTCAAACGGTGATACCGCTGCTGCTAAATGGGACCCGCATGTCATCCTCTATGTACTATAAAACTTTCTTTTCTTGGATTTTTTTGGCACCTCATATTTGGTCACTTACCTTTTTCTTTCGATCCCCCGCCGCCTCTCAAACGGTGAGACCGCTGCTGCTAAATGGGACCCGCATGTCATCCTCTATGTACTATAAAACTTTCTTTTCTTGGATTTTTTTTGGAACCTCATATTTGGTCACTTGCCTTTTTCTTTCGATCCCGTGCAGCCTCTCAAACGGTGATACCGCTGCTGCTAAATGGGGCCCGCATGTCATCCTCTATGTACAATCAAGTTTCTTTTCTTGAATTATTTTTGGCTCCTGATATTTGGTCACTTGCATTTTTCTTTCGATCTCATGCCACGTTGAGGACCCTGCAGGCTCATGGGACCCGCATGTCATCCTCTATGTACTATAAAACTTTCTTTTCTTGGATTCTTTTTGGCACCTCATATTTGGTCACTTGCCTTTTTTCTTTCGATCCCCTGCCGCTTCTCAAACGGTGATACCGCCGTCGCTAATTGGGACCCGCATGTCATCCTCTATGTACAATCAAGTTTCTTTTCTTGAATTATTTTTGGCTCCTCATATTTGGTCACTTGCCTTTTTCTTTCGATCTCATGCCACGTTTGAAACGGTGAGGAACCTTGCTGGCTCATGGGACCCGCATGTCATCCTCTATGTGCTATAAAAGTTTATTTTCTTGGGTTTTTTTCACCCTCTCGATTTTTGGCTATTTCCTTTTTCTTTCGATCTCATGCCACGTTTGAAACGTTGACGACGCTCGTCGGCTCATGGGTCCCCGATGTCAGCCTCCCCGTACAGGAAACATGTGATATCTTGATTATTTTCAGACAATAAACAGTGTACTTCGCTCTGAGCTATTGCAAACGGATAGATTAAATATTTATTTTTCATAAACAAACTTATATGTTGAATCTCCTTGTTTTTTGTTTTTTGCGAAGCATAGGACTTTCCTGTTTTTTTTACAGTAGATAAATCTGACTTTCCTGTTTTGGAGTGGGCTGAAATTGTACAAGACAAAAGCCTAGCAGGATAGTTCAAAGGCCCAGATGTCCAGATGCAGCCCAATTGAAATCTTTCTTTTCTTGGATTTTTTTGCACCCCCTAATTTCTGGTTACTTCATTTTTCTTTTGGTCCTGTGCCGCCTTGGAAAAGTTGAGACCGCTGCAAAATGGGACCCGCATGTCATCCTCTATGTACAATAAACTTTCTTTTCTTGGATTATTTTTGGCTCCTGATATTTGGTCACTTGCCTTTTTCTTTCGATCTCATGCCGAGTTTGAAACGTTGAGGAACCCGCTGGCTCATGGGCCCCGCATGTCATCCTCTATGAAAAATAAAAGTTTCCTTTGTTGGATTTATTTTTTACCCCTAATTTCTGGCTATTTGCCTTTTTCTTTTGATCCCCTGCCCCCTTTGAAACGATGACGACGCAGTTGGCATGTCGGTCCCACATGTCATCCTCTATGAACAATAAAAGTTTCCTTTGATGGATTTATTTTTGACCCTACTTAATTTCTGGCTATTTCCTTTTTTTCTTTTGATCCCCTGCCGCCTTGGAATAGTTGAGGATGCTGCTGTCTCATGGGTCCCGCATGTCATCCTCTCAGAAAGGTTAATGTTTCTTTTCTTGGATTTTGTTTACCAACTGATTTTTGGCTTATTTTTTATTTCGATCTCCTGCCGCCTTTAAAACGTTGACGACGCCGCTGCCTCATGGGTCCCCGATGTCAGCCTCCCCGTACAATAAACATGTGATATCTTGATTATTTTGCAGACAATAAACAGTGTACTTCGCTCTGAGCTATTGCAAATGGATAAATTAAATATTTATTTTTTATAACCAAACTTATATGTTGAATCTCCTTGTTTTTTGTTTTTTGCGAAGGATGGGACTTTCCTGTTTTTTTTAGATAAATCCGACTTTCCTGTTTTGGAGTGGGCTGAAATTGTACGAGACAAAAGGCCAAGCAGGATAGTTCGAATGCCCAGAATCCAGATGCAGCCCAATTGAAATCTTTCTTTTCTTGGGATTTTTTCACCCCCTAATTTCTGGTTACTTCATTTTTCTTTTGGTCCTGTGCCGCCTTGGAAAAGTTGAGACCGCTGCTGCAAAATGGGACCCGCATGTCATCCTCTATGTACAATAAAGTTTTTTTTCTTGGATTATTTTTGGCTCCTGATATTTGGTCACTTGCCTTTTTCTTTCGATCTCATGCCGAGTTTGAAACGTTGAGGAAGCTGCTCGCTCATGGGTCCCGCATCCATCCTCTATGAACAATAAAGTTTCTTTTCTTGAATTATTTTTGGATCTGATATTTGGTCACTTGCCTTTTTCTTTCGATCTCATGCCACCTTTGAAACGCTGAGGAATCTGCAGGCTCATGGGACCCGCATGTCATCCTCTATGTCCATCAACTTTCTTTTCTTGGATTTTTTTTGACCCCCTAATTTCTGGCTACTTTCTTTTTCTTTTGATCTCAAGTCGCATTTGAAACATTGGGACCGCTGCTGCAAAATGGGACCCGCATGTCATCCTGTATGTACAATAAAAGTTTCTTTTCTTGGATTATTTTCCACCCTCTGATTTTTGGTCACTTGCCTTTTTTCTTTCAATCTCATGCCGCCTTTGAAAACGTTGAGGAACCTGCTGGCTCATGGGACCCGCATGTCATCCTCTATGTACTATAAAAGTTTTTTTCTTGGATTTTTTTCTTTTGATCCCCTGCCGCCTTGGAAACGTTGAATAAACTGATGACTCATGGGACCCGCATGTCATCCTCTATGTACAATCAACTTTCTTTTTCTTTTGATCTCAAGCCGCATTTGAAACGTTGAGACCTCTGCTGCAAAATGGAACCCGCATGTCATCCTCTATGTACAATAAAGTTTCTTTTCTTGGATTATTTTTGGCTCCTGATATTTGGTCACTTGCCTTTTTCTTTCGATCTCATGCCGAGTTTGAAACGTTGAGGAACCTGCTGGCTCATGGGTCCCGCATGTCATCCTCTATGAACAATAAAAGTTTCCTTTGTTGGATTTATTTTTTACCCCTAATTTCTGGCTATTTGCCTTTTTCTTTTGATCCCCTGCCCCTTTGAAACGATGACGACGCAGTTGGCAGGTCGGTCCCACATGTCATCCTCTATGAACAATAAAAGTTTCCTTTGATGGATTTATTTTTTACCCTACTTAATTTCTGGCTATTTCCTTTTTTTCTTTTGATCCCCTGCCGCCTTGGAATAGTTGAGGATGCTGCTGCCTCATGGGTCCCGCATGTCATCCTCTCAGAAAGGTAAATGTTTCTTTTCTTGGATTTTGTTTACCAACTGATTTATGGCTTAATTTTTCTTTCGATCTATTGCCGCCTTTAAAACGTTGATGACGCTGCTGGCTCATGGGTCCCTGATGTCAGCCTCCCCGTACAAGAAATATGTGATATTTCGATTATTTTGCAGACAATAAACAATGTATTTTGCTCTGAGCTTTGCAAACGGATAAATTATATCTTTATTTTTCATAACCAAACTTATATGTTGAATCTCCTTGTTTTTTGTTTTTTGCGAAGCATGGGACTTTCCTGTTTTGGAGTGGGCTGAAATTGTACGAGACAAAAGGCCAAGCAGGATAGTTCGAATGCCCAGAATCCAGATGCAGCCCAATTGAAATCTTTCTTTTCTTGGATTTTTTTCACCCCCTAATTTCTGGTTACTTCATTTTTCTTTTGGTCCTGTGCCGCCTTGGAAAAGTTGAGACCGCTGCTGCAAAATGGGACCCGCATGTCATCCTCTATGTACAATAAAGTTTTTTTTCTTGGATTATTTTTGGCTCCTGATATTTGGTCACTTGCCTTTTTCTTTCGATCTCATGCCGAGTTTGAAACGTTGAGGAAGCTGCTCGCTCATGGGTCCCGCATGCCATCCTCTATGAACAATAAAGTTTCTTTTCTTGGATTATTTTTGGCTCCTGATATTTGGTCACTTGCCTTTTTCTTTCGATCTCATGCCGAGTTTGAAACGTTGAGGAACCTGCAGGCTCATGGGTCCCGCATGTCATCCTCTATGAACAATAAAAGTTTCCTTTGTTGGATTTATTTTTTACCCCTAATTTCTGGCTATTTGCCTTTTTCTTTTGATCCCCTGCCCCCTTTGAAACGATGACGACGCAGTTGGCAGGTCGGTCCCACATGTCATCCTCTATGAACAATAAAAGTTTCCTTTGATGGATTTATTTTTTACCCTACTTAATTTCTGGCTATTTCCTTTTTTCTTTTGATCCCCTGCCGCCTTGGAATAGTTGAGGATGCTGCTGCCTCATGGGTCCCGCATGTCATCCTCTCAGAAATGTAAATGTTTCTTTTCTTGGATTTTGTTTACCAACTGATTTATGGCTTATTTTTTCTTTCGATCTATTGCCGTCTTTAAAACGTTGACGACGCTGCTGGCTCATGGGTCCCTGATGTCAGCCTCCCCGTACAAGAAATATGTGATATTTCGATTATTTTACAGACAATAAACAGTGTATTTCGCTCTGAGCTTTGCAAACGGATAAATTAAATCTTTATTTTTACATAAACAAACTTATATGTTGAATCTCCTTGTTGTTTGTTTTTGCGAAACATAGGACTTTCATGTTTTTTATCGAAGAAAAGGACTTTCATGTTTTGGAGTGGGCTGAAATTGTACGAGACAAAAGACCGAGCAGGATAGTTCGTAGGCCCAGATGGCCAGATCCAGCCTAATTGAAATCTTTCTTTTCTTGGATTATTTTGGCCAGATGCTACTTCCTTTTTCTTTTGATCCTGTGCCGCCTTTGGAAACATTGAGACCGCTGCTGCAAAATGGGTCCCGCATGTCATCCTCTATGTACAATAAAAGTTTCTTTTCTTGGATTATTTTCGGGTCCTGATATTTGGTCACTTGCCTTTTTCTTTCGATCTCATGCCACCTTTGAAACGCTGAGGAACCTGCTGGCTCATGGGTCCCACATGTCAGCCTATAAACAACAAACCTTTCCTTTCTTGGAGTTATTTGACCCCTAATTTCTGGCTATTTCGCCTTTTTTTTATCCCGTGCCGCCTTGGAAACGTTGAGGAAGCTGCTGCCTCAAGGGTCCCGCATGTCATCCTCTTAGAACGATAAATGTTTATTTTCTTTGATTTTTTTACCAACTGATTTTTGGTTTATTTTTTCTTTCGATCCCCTGCCGCCTTTATAACGTTGACGACGCTGCTGGCTCATCGGGCCCCGATGTGCCTCCCTGTACAAAAAACATGTGATATCTTGATTATTTTGCAGACAATAAACACTGTATTTCGCTCTGAGCTATTGCAAAGGGATAAATTAAATCTTTGTTTTCACGTAAACAAACTTATATGTTGAATCTCCTGGTTTTTTTGTTTTTGCCAAGCATAGGACTTTCCTGTTTTGGAGTGGGCTTAAATTGTACGAGTCAAAAGGCTTCCAGCAGGGTAGTTCGAAGGCTCAGATGTCCAGATGCAGCCCAATTGAAATCTTTCCTGTTTTTGGCTACTTCCTTTTTATTTTGGTCATGTGCCGACCGCTATTGCAAAATGGGGCCGACATGTCATCCTCTATGTACAATAAAAGTTTCTTTTCGTGGATTATTTTTGGCTCCTGATATTTGGTCACTTGCCTTTTTCTTTCGATCTTATGTCAACTTTGAAACGTTGAGACCGCTGCTGCAAAATGGGACCCGCATGTCATCCTCTATGTACAATAAAAGATTTTTTGGATTATTTTTGGCACCTGATATTTAGTCAGTTGCCTTTTTCTTTCGATCTCATGCTGCATCTGAAACGTTGAGGAAGTTGCTGGCTTGTGGGTCCCGCAAGTCATCCTCTATGTAGAATAAAAGTTTCCTTTCTTGGATATATTATTTTTTACCCCTAATTTCTGGCTACTTCTTTTTCTTTTGATCCCGTGCCACCTTGGAAACGTTGAGACCGCTGCTACAAAATGGGACCCGCATGTCATTCTCTATGTACAGTAAAGTTTCTTTTCTCGGAGTTATTTTTGGCTCGTGATATTTGGTCACTTGCCTTTTTCTTTCGATCCCGTCCCACCTTTGTAACGCTGAGACCGCTGGTGCAAAATGTGACCCGCATGTCGTCCTAAAAATACTTTCTTTTCTTGGAGTTATTTTTTACCCCTAATTTGTGGTTACTTCCTTTTTTTTTGATCCCATGCCACCTTTGAAACATTGAGCACTCTTCTGGCTCATGGGTCCCGCATGTCAGCCTCTGTGAACAATAAACCTTTCCTTTCATTGATTTATTTTTGACCCCTAATTTCTGACTAGTTGCCTTTTTTTTGGATCCCATGCCGCCTTGGAAACGTTGAGGATGCTGCTGCCTCATGGGTCCCGTATGTCATCCTCTCAGAACGATAAATGTGTTTTTTCTTGTTTTTTTACCAACTGGAGTTTGGCTTATTTTTTCTTTCGATCTCATTCCACCTTTAAAACGTCGAGGACGCTGCTGGCTCATGTGTCCCACATGTCAGCCTCTTTGAACAATAAACCTTTCCTTTGTTGGATTTATTTTTGACCAATAATTTCAGGATATTTGCCATTTTCTTTCGATCACATGGCGCCTTTGAAACCTTGAGACGCTGCTGGCTCATGGGTCCCACATGTCAACCTCTATGAACAATAAAAGTTTCCTTTCTTGGATTTATTTTTGACAGTAATTACTGGCTATTTGCATTTTTTCGATCCCCTGCCGCCTTTGAAACTAAGAGGACGCTGATGCACGTGAGGTGTGGTCTGAAGTTAATGGCTTCTATGGTATTCACCTAATCTGTAAGAATTTTTCCTCTCCCAAGATGTGGATCTTTGATTATCTTTGTTCAGTCGGTGTTCTGCGGCGGTTCTATTATCGCCTTCGTCAAGCATACATGATATAGCATTGACGAACTGAATGTGAACATCCGTTACAGACTTTTTTTAGTAGATTCTGTCAACCAATTGCTAGCTTCTATATATATCACTAGTAGTACATACATCCCGAAAGCATTAGAATATTAGACCATGTTCACAAGAATAACATCAAGTCTGAAGTACATTAACCAAGTGATGAAGTATATTGTTCAGACCAGTACAAAATATAGGGAGTTAAAGTAACACTATGCAGAAATTGGCCCAAATCTTGCATATATCTCTCTAGCAAAGGGATCAGCCACTGACAAGTCATGTATCAAGCAGCTACTGACATAGGCATCCCAAATGGGCCTGCCGAAGATAGTACCCGGGGTTTACTGAAGGCCCAATACCCGAAGAATAAAGAAGATTCGGGAGCCCAAGATATATTAAGGAAAGTTAGAGTTGTAATAGGAAGTGTTATTTGTAAATCTGGCGGGATGAGTTAGAAACCGTCCCGGACTCTGTAACTTGTACAAAACGAAACCCTCGGCTCCGCCTCCTATATAAAGGGGGAGTCGAGGGACGAAGAGGCAATCGAATCATTGTTGCAAACCCTAGTTTTCATAATCGTCGAGTACTTTTCGGCTGAAACCTTCGAGATCTACTTGCCCTCTACTTCTAACTAAACCCTAGCCTACAATCCATAGGCATTGACAAGTTGATACCTTATCAATTGGCGCCGTCTCGTGGGAACTAGAGGCGTAAGGATCCGATCTCGATGGCACGTTCAAGATCTTCGACATCGTCAACCGCAAGCAACACAATGGATCGAGGTAAACGGATCGCTGCTGGTCTTGTCGATTTTGTTCCTCACCCACCCTCCCGTTTGGATGCATATGCGTATCTGGCGGAGCCCATGGAGATGACGTTCGGAAGGTTTCACTTTCGCGTCGAGAAGGAAGGATCGTATCGTGTCGATATTCCGATTTCGTCGGGATCGTCGGCGGTCGATTCCGATTTTTCAAGCTATGCATCGTCAACCGAGTCAGGAGAAGAAGAAACTTCATCGACACGCTACGTCAGCACCAGAGCAACAGAGAAACTCGCCAAGATCTTCAACGACATATCGTTTGAGTCATCTGCGGACTCATATATAAGCGATGGCTCAAGCGATGTCGACAGTTACGACTTCATCGACAAATCTATCACAGTGGGCAAGGTCTTCATCAATCTCAACGATGATGTCACCAAACCCAACATAGATCTGAATACAAAATATCATCAGATTTATGCCATTGAGGATCAAGAGGAAACATCTGAGGCTTTCGATGATCTGGGAAATCCATACGTCGATCCCTCCAACCTGCGACAAGGCCTGGGCAACAAATACGTCGGGCCAGAGCCGCGAGATAGAGTTCAACTTTCACAAGCAGCGTGGGACAGAGCCGCGAGAGCTATGAACGGTACAGAACCAATGGCTACCACGGCCACACCAGAGGAATTACAAGCATATCAATATAGGCTCGCACGAGCTGCCAGAGAATTGGAAAAACAGACAGCCGAGTTAAACGAGAGAAAGGAGGCAGCTTCGCATCCGGCAGGAGAAGGGCAGATCTAAGTCGACAATCTAGAACTTCGGGTGATAGCCACAGGGAGGCTCGGAACAGAGCAAGATCAAGGTTGCAACATATACCCGAGGCAGAAAGGGAGCACTTGGTCCAAAACCTCGACATGTCCTTCATGTCGATAGATACAAGAGGAAATATCATCCCTGAGACACCAGAGGCTGGGTATATGGCGACACATGCTTTTATCCTTGCATCTAAACCACCTCCAGGTGATCCAAGGGAAACACTATACAATATGGCGGTAGCAGGAGTTGGAGCTATGGGGACAGCGTTTGTATCAACGCCTCCCGAAGGAGCGGCACGGCAAAATATTCCACGACCTGCAGCAGCAACAGCGGCAGCACCTGAAGGACCAAGTGGAGCAAGAGACACAGCAGCACAAGCAAGGGTCGACAGAGCGCGGCAAAGCAGAAGGGATCATCGGCAATCTCCGGAGCTTAATGACGAAGATATGTGCGGCCTGCCATGCTTCACGAGGAGAGTCCGAAAAACTCGAGTCCCCTCAGGATTCAAGTTACCCGACAACTTCAAGAAGTTCGACGGCCTTCAAGATCCGGAGGATTGGCTAGTTGATTATCTCGAGACAGTGAAGCTCACGGGAGGAACCAGGGCAACAGCTATGCAAAGCATCCAGGTGCATTTGAGTGGAGCCGCACGATCTTGGATAAAGAAACTCACTCCAGGATCTATCGACAGCTGGGAAAGTTTCGAGGATGTGTTCGTCAAGAACTTCAGATCCACGTGCAAAAAACCTGCGTCGTTAGAGGAGTTGAGAGCGTGTCGACAAAAGCCAGATGAGCCAATGAGAAAGTACATTCAAAGGTGGAATATCATCAAAAACTCGGCAGAAAATATATCTGACGAGAGAGCAATAGATGCGTTTGTCGCAGGAATCAGGCGTGGAGATTTTGTCGAGGACTTAGGAAGGACCAATCCAAAGACAGTATCCGCGTTAATGGAGATAGCAAACAGATGGGCAGATGGAGAAGACGCTGTCCACAACAAACGGCACAGGTCGCCAGAGGAGGACCGTGGTCGAAATTATCAACCGAGGCGACGATTTCCTCGGCAGTACCCGAACTATGACGCTCCAGGGCAAATTTCGGCAGGTTTTCGGGCAAACACAGGAGGAAGCAACAGAGATGATTATCAGAGAAGCAGTGAACGAGCGAGGCGATAACGGGGATGATTCTCGCAACAACGGACAAAATAGCGGGCCTAGGTTCCCAAGGCCTTTCGTGTCCCCCGAAGAGATGATGAATGGGCCGTGTCAAATGCACTTTTTCCTCGACAACGAACGGTAAAAGACAGTCAGGACACCCGCGAAAGACCGTCGAAATTTTCAGTGCAATGCTAAGATATGCGAGAGAACGCTAACGTGCGGGCAACACGGAGAAATCCTCGAGAACCCGAAGCGAGATTCACTTGCCGCCTCCTCCCGCGATTACGGACGACAATCGGCATCAGCTCGGAATAGCGGCAGCACCTCCACCACCACCTTATGTTGATCCTAACTCCAACGGAGCGGTGTCAATGATTCGAAGGGAAGGCCGTCCAATAGAGCTCGGAAAGTAATCTCACGACAGGTGTTTATGGCAGAAAAAATGCCTCCACCAACGAGTTGAGTACCTTAATTGGTCGGGACAAGATATTGGCTTCACAATAGCAGATCACCCGCAGCAAGTCCCTCGACCAGGGCGGCCAGCACTTATTCCGCCGGCAGCTATCGCAGGATTTGATGTCTCCCGAGTGTTCATAGACGGCGGCAGCAGCCTAAACCTTATGTATGCAGATACATTGAGGAAGATGAACATATCCTTTGCAAACTTGAAACCAACAGACACAAGGTTCCACGGCATCACACCGGAGAAACCAAGTTATCCATTGGGGAAGATCAATCTCGACGTTCGGTTTGGGACCCGAGAAAATTACGGAATCGAGAGGCTGGAATTTGAAGTCGTGGATTTTCCGTCGCAGCACCACGCTTTGTTGGGACGACCAGCATATGCTAGATTTATGGCGGTGCCACACTATACATACCTGTTGTGGAGATTGCCTGGACCAAAGGGACCAATCACAGTTAAAGGAAGCTTTGCCTTAGCCGATAAATGCGACAAGGATTTTCATCGGCTATCAGAAACTTTCGGGATGCAAGCTGAGTACTTGGCGTCAAAAAGCATGACCGATTACGACGTACTGCCAGACGTTGGAAGGCCAAATAAAGAATCAACTTTCAATACCAAGAAAAATTCTAAGGAGGTGCAGATTCACCCGACAGACCCGAAAAAGACGACATCTATCGCAAACGACATGGATATCGCATAGGAAAGCGCGCTCGTCGAGTTCCTCCGTGAGCACCGGAAAATCTTCGCATGGTGTCCAGCTGACATGCCAGGAGTACCCAGGGAACTTGCCGAGCACCACCTAAACTTGGATCCATTAGCGAGACCAATCAAACAACCTTTGCGGCGTTTTTCGGAACCAAACCGCAAAGCTATGCTATCAGAAGTAAATCGACTGGAGGAAGCTGGTTTTATCAAAGAGATATCTACAGAAGCCACATGGGTAGCTAACCCAGTGATGGTGCCAAAGAAACACACGACAGTCCTTCGCATGTGCGTCGACTTTACGTGTCTCAATAAACATTGTCCAAAGGATCACTTTCCCCTCCCGAGGATCGATCAAATTATCGACTCCACGGCTGGATGTGAACGTCTTTCCTTCCTGGACGCATACTCTGGTTATAACCAGATCAGATTGAAAGAAGAAGACGAGGCCAAAACAGCGTTCATAACACCTTACGGCGTGTTTTGTTACAGAACAATGCCTTTCGGTTTAAAAAACGCGGGAGCAACATACCAGAGGATGATGCAGAAGTGTCTGGCGACACAGATCGGGAAAAACGTGCAAGTGTACATCGACGATGTCGTCATAACATCAAAAGAGGGGGCAACACTGATCGAGGATCTCAAGGAAACCTTCGACAACCTCAACAAATTCTGCCTCAAGCTGAACCCGACGAAGTGTTCCTTTGGCGTCCCAGCAGGAGAACTTCTGGGATTTCTAGTCTCAGCAAGAGGGATTAAAGCAAATCCCGACAAAATACAAGCTATCATAACAATGAGGAAGCCAACAAAGTTGAAAGAAATACAGCAGCTAACTGGGCGAGTCGCAGCTTTGAGCAGATTCGTCGCCAGGTTGGGAGAAAAAGCGTTACCATTTTACGCTCTAATAAAGCAAGGAGATAAATTCCAGTGGAACGAAGAGGCCGATAGAGCCTTCGAGGATTTGAAGTGCACAATCTCGACACCACCAATTCTAGTGGCGCCGAAGGAAAAGGAACCTCTCCTGCTGTATATTGCAGCCACGCCCCAAGTGGTGAGCACGGTGCTAGTTGTCGAAAGAGAAGAAGAAGGAAAACTCCACGGAGTACGAGAGGCCGATATACTTCATCGGCGAAGTTTTATCGCCATCAAAACAAAGGTACCCTCGGTACCAAAAGCTAGCATATGGAGTGCTCACAACAAGCACGAAAATTGCGCCACTATTTTTCGGCACACCCGATCATAGTGGTCAATGAAGCTCCCTTGTCAAATATACTAAACAATCCAGAAGCTACGGGTCGTGTCTCCCTTTGGGGAATAGAACTTTCCCCTCGGGACATCACGTATGAAAAAAGAAAAGCAATCAAGTCGCAAGTTCTGCCGGACTTCATCGCAGAATGGATGGAGTTGCAAAACACAGGACCTCCAGATTTGTCGAGAACCTGGACCATGAACTTTGATGGGTCCAAAAGACTAGAAGGAGCTGGCGCAGGAGTAGTACTCATATCACCTGAAGGCGACAAGTTGAAGTACATCCTTCGGATGACGTTCCCTAACGCATCTAACAATGAAGCAGAATATGAAGCCCTCATACACGGGATGAAGATGGCGAAAGCTTGCGGTGCAACTCGATTAAAAATATTTGGCGACTCACAATTGGTGGCTCAGCAAGTCATGAACCAATGTGACGCAGTCAATGATAGCATGATGGCATACAAGGAGGTGTACAACGAGCTCGAAAAGTTGTTTGATGGATGCGAAGTAAATCATATTAGCAGATTGAGCAACGACGAAGCCGACGTTCTTGCAAACATCGGGTCGCAATGCCTTGCAGTTCCGCCAGGTGTATTTTGGGAAGAGATAACAGAGAGATCTACAAAATCGACAAAATCAAAAAAGAAGGAGAAGAAACCCTCGGGGGCTACCAAGGAAAAGCAAGAGGAAGAAGAAGAAGAAGATCAGGACCTGGTCATGGTGATACAGATACCATGGATGCAGACGTACATATCGTACATCCTCAGGAAAGAAATACCCGATGATCCAGTTGAGGCAAGACGAGTAATTCGACGCTCCAAAGCTTTCACGGTGGTCAAAGGAGAATTGTACAAGCGAAGTATTTCAGGCGTCCTGCAGAGATGTGTCACACCCGAAGAAGGAAGAATAATTTTGAAGGATGTACACGAAGGAATATGTGGCCACCACGCAAGTAGTCGAGCTATTGCAGCCAAGGTTTTTCGGGCAGGATTCTACTGGTTGACAGCAATCGAGGACGCTAAGGAAATAGTAAGAACTTGCGACGCGTGTCAAAGGTTTGCCGCAAAACCCCACTCTCCGAGAGCGTAACTAACACCAATACCATTGTCATGGCCCTTTGCCCAATGGGGACTTGATATGGTGGGCAAGTTACACAAATCCTGGCCAGGAGGAAAGGAGTACATGCTAGTAGCTGTCGACAAATTTACAAAGTGGATAGAAGCGAAGCCGATAAATTCACCAGATGGAGCATCCGCAGTAAAATTCATAAAAGGACTCGTCTTCAGATTTGGAGTGCCCCACAGCATCGTCACAGACAATGGCAGTAACTTCACATCCCACGAATTCAAAGATTATTGCGAAGAAGTGGGTATCAAGTTGCACTTCACGTCAGTTGCACATCCTCAAACCAATGGGCAAGTCGAGAAAGCCAATGGCATCATCTGCAATGGCATCAAGAAACGCTCGTTAGGACCACCGGAAAAAGCTCGACATACCCGGCCGGAAGAACTACCAAGTGTGTTGTGGAGCATCCGAACAACACCAAATACAGCGACACAGAGACACCGTTTTTCCTGGTCCATGGAGCAGAGGCAGTACTACCAATAGAAATAGAGCACGACTCCCCAGAGTCACAGAGTATAATGAAGAAACTTCCAAGATAGCATTGGAAGACGACGTCGACGCACTCGACGAAGCTCGAGACGAGGTACTATCAAGGGTAACCAAATACCAACAGGACTTGAAGAATTACCACAGTCGACGTTTGCAGCCAAGATCTTTTCAGGTGGGAGACCTAGTTCTTCGGCTCACGCAAAAAAGTCATGAAAAACTCGAGTCACCATGGCTTGGCCCTTACATTGTCACGGAAGTAATCGGAGGAGGAGCATACAGGATAAAGGACAAGAAGACAGGGGTGGAGGAGCAAAACCCCTGGAACGTGGCGCAACTCAGGCGGTTCTACGCCTAGAATTGAAATATAGTCCTTGTAAAACTTCAATGTACTGAAACGCCCGCGGGTTTTCAGACGCACTCTTTTCCTTTTTCGGGGCACCGAGTGGGGCCGGGAAAGGTTTTTAATGAGGCGGGCTCGCGGTGCTGCAATATAATAAAGATAGTGTCAATATAACTTTTCTTTATCGACATGCTCAAAGTCTTTGACCCGACGAATTTCAATATAGTTCATCGACAAAGAAAAGCCTTGCCTTGGTACTAAAATACCTCGTGAGTCAACGAAAATACAAAATAGTACTCAATAAAGAAGCTCGGGGGCTGATATTCGCCATCAATACATATTAAATAAATGCCTTGGTTCAAAACCTCGCAATATACAAATACAGTAAATAGCCACCGAAACACTCGGGAGCTAGACAAATATAGAAGTATAATGATTGCTTCACAATATAATCACAATCATGGGTTACAAAGAAGAGTTATCTACAAAGGAAGATAATTAGTCTTGATTCAGTATGTCATCAAGGGTAATTCTGTTTTCTTCAGGAGCAGCGCCAAGAAAATCAGCATAATGACCATCGGCAAAAAAGTCGGCATCCATCCGAAGAAGGTCTTCAATCATTTCTTCGGCTACAGGCGAAACCTTCGTGTTAATTCGGTCGACACCAACTCTTCGGCGCTTTACCTTCTGATGGACTTTCGCAACAACTTGGGTCAGGTCAAGATTTGAGTGGCAGATCTGAAGCATGATAAGAGCAAATCTGGCGCCAGCTACCAGTTGAGCTTTGAAAAAATCATGAATCCTGTGGGCATCCTTGAATTTCTCCATTAACTCGGGAAGAGTCTTTGGTTGAACGTTCCGAGGAAACATGGAATTATAAACCATGGACAGGGTCTTGGTACAGAAGTCAAGGAAGTCGCGAGTTTGAGAAGCGCGATCCTGAAATCTGACAATCTGGCGGGTCCTCTCTGGGGTAGCCCAAAACAAAGAACCATGATCAAGGGAAAGATTAACGAGGAGGTTCGTCCTAGTATTTACCCTCTCTTCTTCGGCAACAGCATCAGTAAAGGAACCTATTAAAACAACGGAGCAGAAAATTTTAAGAGACGTAGCATGAAGACGGAAGATATTGAGGTTGAAACAAGCATACCCGACATATCCGCACTAGCTTCATTCATCAACTCGAGCATGAAATTTTCTCGAGTAGTCGCCTTTTCAGCCTCGGAAGCAGCGATTTCCTTGGCAGCCACGGCCTCACGAGCTTGCTGAAGTGCAATTTTTTCGGCTTCAGATGACTTGCGAGATTTTTCCATCATCACAAGTGTTTGCTTCTTTGCATACTGAAGTTGCTGCCGAAGTTCATCCAATTCTCGCGGCAAGGAATCTTCGACAGGTGTAGCATCAGCAAGAGTTCTCTTTGAGCGAGAAGAAGAAGGCGAAACATTGGAAGGAGTGGAAGATGGGGTGTAGTTATCAAATACCAACTGAAATTTAAAAGACAACATCAATCAACAAGCAAAAGATAGAGTTTTCATTAATCTTTCGAATAATTACAAAGGCCTTACAAGTGGAGCTAACGAAGTACGTGTCGCCAAATAACTACTTTGGCGACAAGAGCAAAAGAAACAGAGAAAGAAAAACAAAGAGGCATGCAACTAGACCTCCGGCCTTGATGAGCTAGGAGTCGAAGCTGGTTTGATCCCGAGATAAGCCAAGATTTTCTTCGTGTTGGGCTTGGCTGCCTTAATCAGGGACCTCCATCTGGATTGCTCTATTTGCTCGGTGTCGCCAACTTTCGTCCAATCAACAGTCTGTTGGCTGTCAGCAACTAGAGCAACAGTGCTTTCGACAGCAATCTTCATGTTCTCCTGACGCATCTTTAGTCCAAGATCTTCTGGTGAATTGAAAGTCTTGGCAAGGGTAAGGAAAGTCTGGGGCTCCTCTTTCTTCGGGAAGAAGTAGGGGAACAGCGCCGACAATCCTGCATTCGCATTGACCACGCCTTCACGAATTTCGGACCCATGAAGCTCCAGATAAGTAAGTGCGTCAAGGAGAGGGTCATTGACAGGATTCTCCAGATCAAAATCTTGGTTTGTTTGGTCTGCCAAGGAAACAAAACGTTGGTCAACAACAAGAAACAGCGGTTCTCATAAAAAATAGAAGGGATCAATAATATTACTGTGAGTGCGTCGACTTTGTGATTTCAGGCGCTTGAGGATCCCCTGCTCACGAGAAGCTTGTGCAGCTTTATGCTCGTTTAAGGCAGATTCAGCATCCTCAAGTCTTTTCTGCAGTTCCTCGACACTAGCAGCTTTTGCTTTGGCTTCATCAGCCTCGGCTTTGGCTTCGCTAGCAACAAGTTCGGCCTTCTTGCGAGCCGCCTCACTTTGCTCAAATTTTTGAGCAAGTGCGTCGGCACGTTTGTTGGCCTCTGCAAGTTTCTCTGTCGAGATATAAAAAAAAAAAAAAGAAAGATCAAAAACCGCGACAAGCAACAGGAGCAAAAAGTCAAGAAAAAATGGCAAGTATAAAAGTTGTTACCTTCGGCTCTGCTAGCTGATACGTCTCCGACGTATCGATAATTTCTTATGTTCCATGCCACATTATTGATGTTATCTACATGTTTTATGCTCACTTTATGTCATATTCGTGCATTTTCTGGAACTAACCTATTAACAAGATGCCGAAGTGCCAGTTGCTGTTTTCTGCTGTTTTTGGTTTCAGAAATCCTAGTAACGAAATATTCTCGGAATCGGACGAAATCAACGCCCAAGTTCCTATTTTCATCGGAAGCATCCAGAACACCCGGGAAGGATCGGAGGGGGCCACAGGCCCACCAAACTACAGGCTGGCGCGGCCGGAGGGGGCCGCGCCGCCCTATAGTTTGGCCCCCCGTCAGCCCCTCCCGCGCCGCCTCTTCGCCTATATAAAGCCCCTGGATCGAAAACCCCGGGGCGTTCGACGAAAACCACGAAACCTTCCGCAGCCGCCGCCATCGCGAGGCCAAGATCCGGGGGACAGGAGTCTCGTTCCGGCACGCTGCCGGAGCGGGGAAGTGCCCCGGAAGGCTTCTCCATCGACACCGCTGCCATCTCCACCGCCATCTTCATCACCGCTGCTACTCCCATGAGGGGGAGTAGTTCTCCATCGAGGCTCGGGGCTGTACCGGTAGCTATGTGGTTAATCTCTCTCCATGTACTTCAATACAATGATCTCATGAGCTGCTTTACATGATTGAGATTCATATGAGTTTTGTATCACAATTCATCTATGTGCTACTCTAGTGATGTTATTAAAGTAGTTCTATTCCTCCTGCACATGTGTAAAGGTGACTAGTGTGTGCACCGTGTGGTTCTTGTCGTAGGCTATGATCATGATCTCTTGTAGATTGTGGAGTTAATTATCATTATGATGGTATTGATGTGATCTATCTGGTTATATTGATCTATCTTACACTATAAGGTTACTTAAACATGAGCATTATTGTGGAGCTTGTTAACTCCGGCATTGAGGGTTCGTGTAATCCTACGCAATGTGTTCATCATCCAACAAAAGTGTAGAGTATGCATTTATCTATTCTGTTATGTGATCAATGTTGAGAGTGTCCACTAGTGAAAGTGTAATCCCTAGGCCTTGTTCCTAAATACTGCTGAGTTACTACTGCTTGTTTACTTGTTTTCTTGCGTTACTACTGCTGCAATACTACCACCATCAACTACACGCCAGCAAGCTATTTTCTGGCACCGTTGCTACTGCTCATATTATTCATACCACCTGTATTTCACTATCTCTTCGCCGAACTAGTGCACCTATTAGGTGTGTTGGGGACACAAGAGACTTTTTGCTTTGTGGTTGCAGGGTTGCATGAGAGGGATATCTTTGACCTCTTCCTCCCTGAGTTCGATAAACCTTGGGTATCCACTTAAGGGAAAACTTGCTGCTGTTCTACAAACCTCTGCTCTTGGAGGCCCAACACTGTCTACGGGAAAGGAGGGGAAAGTAGGCATCAAGCACTTTTCCGGCGCCGTTGCTCGGGGAGGAAAGGTAAAAGGCACTCATACTCCGGTTCCGGGTAAAGTACTTTTACGGCGCCATTGTGTTTGTGCTCGAAGCTATTTCCTTTAGATCCTGCAATTGCAACTTTTTGTTTCTTGTTTACACTAGTTAGGCATAATGGAAAACATCCGTGAGCTCTTTGTACTATTTCCTGAGTCAAGACATGAATGGTTTAATGCGAAAATTAAAAAACCCATGGAACATGTTAGCATGAATACTTTGAACACCATTGTTGCTAATGATATGGAAAATTCTAAGCTTGGGGAAGCTGGTTTTGATGAGCATGATCTTTTTAGTCCATCAAGCATTGAGGAGAAAATTTTCTTTGATGATACTTTGCCTCCTATTTATGATGATTATAATGATAGTAGTCTTTTAGTACCGCCTGTTATGGAGGATAAATTTGATTATGATTACAATATGCCTCCTATATTTGATGATGAGAATAATAATGATAGCTACTTTGTTGAATTTGCTCCCACTACAACTAATAAAATTGATTATGCCTATGTGGAGAGTAATAATTTTATGCATGAGACTCATGATAAGAATGCTTTATGTGATAGTTATATTGTTGAGTTTGCTCATGATGCTACTGAAAGTTATTATGAGAGAGGAAAATATGGTTGTAGAAATTTTCATGTTACTAAAATGCCTCTCTATGTGCTGAAATTTTTCAAGCTATACTTGTTTTATCTTCCTATGCTTGTTACTTTGCTCTTCATGAACTTGTTTATTTACAAGATTCCTTTGCATAGGAAGCATGTTAGACTTAAATGTGTTTTGAATTTGCCTCTTGATGCTCTCTTTTGCTTCAAATACTATTTCTTATGAGTGCATCATTAAAACTGCTGAGCCCATCTTAATGGCTATAAAGAAAGAACTTCTTGGAAGATAACCCATGTGTTATTTTGCTACAGTACTTTATTTTTATTTTGTGTCTTGGAAGTTGTTTACTACTGTAGCAACCTCTCCTTATCTTAGTTTTGTGTTTTGTTGTGCCAAGTAAAGCCGTTGATAGAAAAGTAAGTACTAGATTTGGATTACTGCACAGTTCCAGATTTCTTTGCTGTCACGAATCTGGGTCCACCTCCCTGTAGGTAGCTCAGAAAATTAAGCAAATTTATGTGCATGATCCTCAGATATGTACGCAACTTTCATTCAATTTGAGCATTTTCATTTGAGCAAGTCTGGTGCCATTTTAAAATTCGTCAATACGAACTGTTCTGTTTTGACAGATTCTGCCTTTTATTTCGCATTGCCTCTTTCGCTATGTTGGATAAATTTCTTTGATCCATTAATGTCCAGTAGCATTATGCAATGTCCAGAAGTGTTAAGAATGATTGTGTCACCTCTGAATATGTCAATTTATATTGTGCACTAACCCTCTAATGAGTTGTTTCGAGTTTGGTGTGGAGGAAGTTTTCAAGGATCAAGAGAGGAGTATGATGCAACATGATCAAGGAGAGTGAAAGCTCTAAGCTTGGGGATGCACCCGGTGGTTCACCCCTGCATATATCAAGAAGACTCAAGCGTCTAAGCTTGGGGATGCCCAAGGCATCCCCTTCTTCATCGACAACATTATCAGGTTCCTCCCCTGAAACTATATTTTTATTCCATCACATCTTATGTGCTTTTGCTTGGAGCGTCGGTTTGTTTTTGTTTTTGTTTGTGTTTGAATAAATTGGATTACATCATGCTTGTGTGGGAGAGAGACACGCTCCGCTGTAGCATATGGACAAGTATGTCCTTAGTTTCTACTCATAGTATTCTTGGCGAAGTTTCTCCTTCGTTAAATTGTTATATGGTTGGAATTGGAAAATGATACATATAGTAATTGCTATTAATGTCTTGGGTAATGAGATACTTGGCAATTGTTGTGCTCATGATTAAGCTCTTGCATCATATGCTTTGCACCCATTAATGAAGAAATACATAGAGCATGCTAAAATTTGGTTTGCATATTTGGTTTCTCTAAGGTCTAGATAATTTCTAGTATTGAGTTTGAACAACAAGGAAGACGGTGTAGAGTCTTATAATGTTTTCAATATGTCTTTTATGTGAGTTTTGCTCCACCGGTTCATCCTTGTGTTTGTTTCAAATAAGCCTTGCTAGCCTAAACCTTGTATCGAGAGGGATTACTTCTCATGCATCCAAATACTTGAGCCAACCACTAGGCCATTTGTGTCCACCATACCTACCTACTACATGGTATTTTCCGCCATTCCAAAGTAAATTGCTTGAGTGCTACCTTTAAAATTCCATCATTCACCTTTGCAATATATAGCTCATGGGACAAATAGCTTAAAAACTATTGTGGTATTGAATATGTAATTATGCACTTTATCTCTTATTAAGTTGCTTGTTGTGCGATAACCATGTTTACTGGGGACGCCATCAACTACTCTTTGTTGAATTTCATGTGAGTTGCTATGCATGTTCGTCTTGTCCGAAGTAAGAGCGATCTACCACCTTATGGTTAAGCATGCATATTGTTAGAGAAGAACATTGGGCCGCTAACTAAAGCCATGATCCATGGTGGAAGTTTCAGTTTTGGACATATATCCTCAATCTCATATGAGAAAATTATTAATTGTTGTTACATGCTTATGCATAAAAGAGGAGTCCATTATCTGTTGTCTATGTTGTCCCGGTATGGATGTCTAAGTTGAGAATAATCAATAGCGAGAAATCCAATGCGAGCTTTCTCCTTAGACCTTTGTACGAGGCGGCATAGAGGTACCCCTTTGTGACACTTGGTAAAAACAATGCATTGTGATGATCCGGTAGTCCAAGCTAATTAGGACAAGGTGCGGGCACTATTAGTATACTATGCATGAGGCTTGCAACTTGTAAGATATAATTTACATGATACATATGCTTTATTACTACCGTTGACAAAATTGTTTCATGTTTTCAAAATCAAAGCTCTAGCACAAATATAGCAATCGATGCTTTTCCTCTATGGAGGACCATTCTTTTACCTTCAATGTTGAGTCAGTTCACCTATTTCTCTCCACCTCAAGAAGCAAACACTTGTGTGAACTGTGCATTGATTCCTACATATTTGCTTATTGCACTTATTATATTACTCTATGTTGACAATATCCATGAGATATACATGTTACAAGTTGAAAGCAACCGCTGAAACTTAATCTTCTTTTGTGTTGCTTCAATGCCTTTACTTTGAATTATTGCTTTATGAGTTAACTCTTATGCAAGACTTATTGATGCTTGTCTTGAAGTGCTATTCATGAAAAGTCTTTGCTTTATGATTCAGTTGTTTACTCATGTCATTACCATTGTTTTGATCATTGCATTCATTACATATGCTTTACAAATAGTTTGATCAAGGTTATGATGGCATGTCACTCCGGAAATTATCCGTGTTATCGTTTTACTCGCTCGGGACGAGCGGAACTAAGCTTGGGGATGCTGATACGTCTCCGACGTATCGATAATTTCTTATGTTCCATGCCACATTATTGATGTTATCTACATGTTTTATGCTCACTTTATGTCATATTCGTGCATTTTACGGAACTAACCTATTAACAAGATGCCGAAGTGCCAGTTGCTGTTTTCTGCTGTTTTTGGTTTCAGAAATCCTAGTAACGAAATATTCTCGGAATCGGACGAAATCAACGCCCAAGTTCCTAATTTCATCGGAAGCATCCAGAACACCCGGGAAGGATCAGAGGGGGGCCACAGGCCCACCAAACTACAGGCTGGCGCGGCCAGAGGGGGGGCCGCGCCACCCTATAGTTTGGCCCCCCTGTCAGCCCTCCTGCGCCGCCTCTTCGCCTATATAAAGCCCCTGGATCGAAAACCCTGGGGAGTTCGACGAAAACCACAGAAACCTTCCAGAGCCGCCGCCATCGCGAGGCCAAGATCTGGGGGACAGGAGTCTCTGTTCCGGCACGCTGCCGGAGCGGGGAAGTGCCCCCGGAAGGCTTCTCCATCGACACCGCTGCCATCTCCACCGCCATCTTCATCACCGCTGCTACTCCCATGAGGAGGGAGTAGTTCTCCATCGAGGCTCGGGGCTGTACCGGTAGCTATGTGGTTAATCTCTCTCCATGTACTTCAATACAATGATCTCATGAGCTGCTTTACATGATTGAGATTCATATGAGTTTTGTATCACAATTCATCTATGTGCTACTCTAGTGATGTTATTAAAGTAGTTCTATTCCTCCTGCACGTGTGTAAAGGTGACTAGTGTGTGCACCGTGTGGTTCTTGTCGTAGGCTATGATCATGATCTCTTGTAGATTGTGGAGTTAATTATCATTATGATGGTATTGATGTGATCTATCCGGTTATATTGATCTATCTTACACTATAAGGTTACTTAAACATGAGCATTATTGTGGAGCTTGTTAACTCCGGCATTGAGGGTTCGTGTAATCCTACGCAATGTGTTCATCATCCAACAAAAGTGTAGAGTATGCATTTATCTATTCTGTTATGTGATCAATGTTGAGAGTGTCCACTAGTGAAAGTGTAATCCCTAGGCCTTGTTCCTAAATACTGCTGAGTTACTACTGCTTGTTTCTTGTTTTTACTGCGTTACTACTGCTGCAATACTACCACCATCAACTACACGCCAGCAAGCTATTTTCTGGCACCGTTGCTACTGCTCATATTATTCATACCACCTGTATTTCACTATCTCTTCGCCGAACTAGTGCACCTATTAGGTGTGTTGGGGATATAGATGGGACTTGGTTCCCGTTTAACCAATGGTTAGGTTAACCTAACCTAAAATAGAGCCCAATGGGCCAAACGGTTAACTCCCAAACCCATTTAGGTCCTTTAGGTTCATTCCAAATAATCCAAAGGTTACCCTCACCTCCACACATACACCTCCCGACGCCAAGCGCCGCTGCCTCCCGAGCGCCGCCTTCGCTAGTCGCCACCGACGAGCTGCCCGCCCTCGTGCCTCCCGGGCGCTGCCGTCACCATCCGCCCTCCCTTACATATCCTCTACATCTCCCGAGTGCCAGGCGGAAGCCACCATGCCTGGAACATGTGCCGCCGGTAGGTGAAGCAGCAGCTCATCCTTGTCCGCCTATGAGACCACGTTGTTGGCTGGGATTAAGTAGGGTAACCTCCCCTCCATCGAATCGGGCCAACATCAACGCCTCCACGGCTCCAGCTTGCAAGATCTGATTTGCATCCAGCTGCGGCTCCACTCTCAAGATTCATCTCTGCGATGCAGCAAACAACGAGCTACGTACTAGATAGCTGAACGACTTCGAATGAATACTGAATTACTCGGGCAGCTTCGAGTTCAGAAGGTCAATTGTGGTTTCTAACGAAATTTAGAAATCGCAGATCCCGTCATGTGCATGTACGATTGTTGACGTGGAATCTGTTATTCTGAAAATACTTGAAACTTGTCTCGTCATTTTGAATATGCTTGTGAATTGTTAGTTTTTTTTTAGCAATGGTCATGTTGATTTCCGAGCTGACAAATCAAGCTTTGCAAAAGCTTAGCAAATTGCCATCGTTACATAAAATAAAAATGGTTAAAACCTAAATAACCATTGGTTAACTATTTAAACCGTATTAACCTAATGGTTAACCTTATTAACCTTTTAAACAAAATGGTTAAATAGGTTCGAATCCGAAAAATAAATGGTTAACCAAGTCCCATCTTGAGTTGGGGACACAAGAGACTTTTTGCTTTGTGGTTGCAGGGTTGCATGAGAGGGATATCTTTGACCTCTTCCTCCCTGAGTTCGATAAACCTTGGGTATCCACTTAAGGGAAAACTTGCTGCTGTTCTACAAACCTCTGCTCTTGGAGGCCCAACACTGTCTACAGGAAAGGAGGGGGAAAGTAGGCATCACTAGCATATTCACGGTACCCAATAAATTGGGATCCGATGCGGAGAAGCTCTTTGATCATGGGCTGTTAAAGAAGAACATAGCAAGAGAAACATCGGCATGAAAAAGAGAGTGAAGGCGTGAAAAAGCAAAATAGAAAAAATATAGATATCGACAAACTTACATCATCTAAGAGCAGAGTCGACGAGCTGCCCAATTGAGGGGCAGGTTCAACAATTGTTTCAATCCTTGTCCTTTTTGGTGAAGGAGCAAGGGGGCTTGCTGGCGGAGTTGTGGTGACGACGTTTTGTTGAGGAGGCGAGGATTCTTCTCCTTCAACTAGCGTGTCTGAGGCAAGTACAGTATGTGACGTGCTTGTCCGAGGAGCCACGTCAACAGTTGGTACTTCTTCCTCGTCATCACTGTTGATCAAAAATCGGCAGCATAAAAAGTAAGACAAGATAAACACCTCGAGTACAGAAAAAGGGAGAAATAAAGGTGACTTACGAGCCGACGAGGGATTCAATATAAGGATCATAAGCTGCCTTCGGATGAGAAGGAACAACTTTTTCAGCCTTAGAAGTGCCAGAATCCTCGGCATCATTCCTTTTCCTTTTGTTCCTTGGGGAAACAGCAGGAGGAAGGGATTGCGTCGACTCGCTGATTTCAGATTCAACTTCTTTTTCATGGGAAGCCGCAGATTTGTGAGAACCCGCGACTTCACTTTCAGGAATAGAAGAACCTTGGGTGTCTTCGGCAACGATAGCCTGTTCTTCGACTTCTCCATCCTCAGGAAGAGGAGGAAGGGAAGCCATAGTAGGATGGTTCTGCAAGAAAATAGCGACAAAAGAAAAAATTAGAGAGATATCAATACAATGAGATGCAAGGAAAGTTCGGAACAAGACAGAAACTCGAGAAGACAAAATACCTTGGGGAGAGGATTGGCGGAGCTGTATGGTTCCACGCGACAAGAGGAGGGAATAGGATCCTTCTTGGCCAAGCGGGAAACTCTTCGAATCAACTTGTCCAAGTCCTTTGCAGAAAGATCACTGGAGACTCTATTGGCGTCGTTTTCTCCGGAATACGTCCAAAGGGGATTTTTGCGAGCCTGAAGAGGCTGCACTCTAATCCTAAGGAAGTAGGCAGTGATTTGAACACCAGATAGTTCTTTGCCTCGAGTATTTTGAAGCTGATGAATACGAGACATAAGTGCTTCTGTCGCCTTTTTCTCTTCTTCGGAAGCTTCAGCGTCCCAGGAACGGCGGCGCTGAATTTTGGCACTTCCGTCGAAAGGGATTATGTTGTGTTCCACAGAGTTGGCACTTTCTTCGTGAATGTAGAGCCATCTTTTGCGCCATCCTTGGACAGAATCAGGAAAGTTGACATCGAAATAATCAACGTCAGTTCGGACACAGATAACAACGCCGCCTATGTTATAGGTGGCGTTGTGGGAGCCATTGCGGCGGAGGCAGAAAATGCGTTTCCACAGAGCCCAATTAGGAGGGATTCCAAGGAAGCATTCGCACAGTGTGATAAAAATGGAAATGTGAAGGATGGAATTGGGGGTCAACTGGTGCGATTGAATCCCGTAAACAAAAAGAAGGCCGCGGAGGAAATCGTGAATTGGGGCCGAAAGGCCGCGGATGAGGTGATCAACGAAACTAACCCGGTACTCCATTGGAGGGTTGGGGTAGCTTTCTTCGCTGGGAAAGCGGATGGCGTCTTCTTTCTTCATCAGGCCAAGCCTCTTCAGCGTGTTGACGTGCTGGTTGGAGATTTTAGATCTCTCCCACTCAAGATCTTCGGCGGCCATCTTGGACTCTGGAGTGCTGTGGCGAGTGAGTCGCGTGCGCGGTGGCATCAACGGCAATGGAAAAAGCAATGTTCGTGAGTGCGGAAGATCGAGAGAGAGTTGGGCGCGGGGAAGTTTTTGCAAAGGGGAACGGATGTGCGGCGCAAGCGAAGGAGTGAACGGAGGTTGAAGAAAGGTTTATATAAGAATCGGGCGAAGCAATGCACCGTTGGATGAAGAAATCGTGTGGTGAAAAAAGATCTTCTAGATAAAAGGGTAAAAAGGTATTTTTACTGAGATAGGCGTTACTGTACGTGCGCCAGAAAAAGCGGAGGACGTGTGTCCCCCACTTGCACGACGTGTCAACGTGGTGGAAACAATGGACCCACAAGGCAGAAAAATCACGACTATTAACAGAGATGAAGTAAATTTGGTTAAGGGAAGCATGCCGACAAGAAAAATAAAAGAAGAATGGCGACAGGAGAAGTTATTAAATACTTCGGGAGCCTTTGATCAAATACAAGTTTTTGCCCAAATGCTCGGGGGCTACTTTGATAAAAAGTAAAATTTCGAGTATGGCAATATAGAAATTGCGGGAGTCTACAACCAAGCACAAGTCCTTGGCTGTAGCCTCGGGGGCTACTCCCATCGGGAGCGCTGTTCGCGCACCCGAGAGATAAAAAAGAAGAGAGATCATATTGGGAAATAATGACAATATAGCGACAAGGTGGACTAAAATGTTGAGCCTACAACCAAGCACAAGTTTTTGGTTGTAGCCTCGGGGGCTAATCCCATCAGGAACGCTGTTCGCGTGCCCGATGAAATTAACAAAGAAAAGATAGAAAAGCAAGAGAGTATATTTCGAGTTATAATTAACTCTACATATACTCCCATCGGGAGAGCAATATAAGTCATATTTGACTCGATAAAATGTGCCATTCCAACAGCCGGAAAAGCACTCGACAATATATTCTCAGAACGCCAAAGTTGCGATCAATTTCCGAATGCCGCAAATTGGCGAAGGTAAGACCCCGGATCCGTTCTGCTGGGCGTGGCATCGCCGAAGACTGCGCTCTGCTACTTTTATCCGTATCAACAGATACGAAGAAAAATCCTAACGGACGCGTTAGGTACTCGATAAATTTGACTGGGACTCGACAGAATGGTAAGACCTTAAGCGGCACCTGTCGAAGTTTACACCAGTATCCCGGAATCATGTCCAGGGACGTGATCTCGAAGTAGGTTTTTGCGGATTGCCACTAGAGCAGTTAACTAGTACCTGATCCGTCGGATGAACTAGCCCCAACTACCAGTATCCCTGTACAATATAGAATTTTATGTGAAGAAATATAAAAAAGTTAAAGCTCTCGAGTAAAAATAAACAGTGGAGATTTTCCCTGACTCTACGATTCAAGCAAAATCTCGGGGGCTACTGACATAGGCATCCCAAATGGGCCTGCCGAAGATAGTACCCGGGGTTTACTGAAGGCCCAATACCCGAAGAATAAAGAAGATTCGGGAGCCCAAGATATATTAAGGAAAGTTAGAGTTGTAATAGGAAGTGTTATTTGTAAATCTGGCGGGATGAGTTAGAAACCGTCCCGGACTCTGTAACTTGTACAAAACGAAACCCTCGGCTCCGCCTCCTATATAAAGGGGGAGTCGAGGGACGAAGAGGCAATCGAATCATTGTTACAAACCCTAGTTTTCATAATCGTCGAGTACTTTTCGGCTGAAACCTTCGAGATCTACTTGCCCTCTACTTCTAACTAAACCCTAGCCTACAATCCATAGGCATTGACAAGTTGATACCTTGTCA
>NC_061509.1:149269287-149285711 GCF_022539505.1 Lolium rigidum
AGCATAGCAAAACAGGCAATGCGAAATAAAAGGCAGAATCTGTCAAAACAGAACAGTTCGTAAAGATGAATTTCTAAGAGGCACCATACTTGATCAAATGAAAATGCTCAAATTGAATGAAAGTTGCGTACATATCTGAGGATCACTCACGTAAATTGGAATAATTTTCTGAGTTACCTACAGATAATTAGGCCCAAATTCGTGACAGCAAAGAAATATGTTTCTGCGCAGTAATCCAAATCTAGTATGAACCTTACTATCAAAGACTTTACTTGGCACAACAAATGCAATAAAATAAGATAAGGAGAGGTTGCTACAGTAGTAACAACTTCCAAGACTCAAATATAAAACAAAATTTCTGTAGTAAAATAAACACATGGGTTATCTCCCAAGAAGTTCTTTCTTTATAGCCATTAAGATGGGCTCAGCAGTTTTAATGATGCACTCGCAAGAAATAGTATTTGAAGCAAAAGAGAGCATCAAGAGGCAAATTCAAAACACATTTAAGCCTAACATGCTTCCTATGCATAGGAATCTTGTAAATAAATAAATTCAAGAAGCATAATGCAACAAGCATAGAAAGATAGAACAAGTGTAGCTTCAAAAATTTCAGCACATAGAGAGGTGTTTTAGTAACATGAAAATTTCTACAACCATATTTTCCTCTCTCATAATAACTTTCAGTAGCAACATGAGCAAACTCAACAATATAACTATCACATAAAGCATTCTTATCATGAGTCTCATGCATAAAATTATTACTCTCCACATAAGCATAGTCAATTTTATTAGTTGTAGTGGGAGCAAATTCAACAAAGTAGCTATCATTATTATTCTCATCATCAAATATAGGAGGCATATTGTAATCATAATCAAATTCATCCTCCATAACAAAGCGGCACCAAAAGACTACTATCATTATAATCATCATAAATAGGAGGCAAAGTATCATCAAAGTAAATTTTCTCCTCAATGTCTCTGGGGACTAAAAAGATCATGCTCATCAAAACCAGCTTCCCCAAGCTTAGAATTTTCCATATCATTAGCAACAATGGTGTTCAAAGTGTTCATACTAATATGTTCCATGGGTTTTTTAATTTTCGCATCAAACCATCCATGTCTTAACTCAGGAAAAAGAATAAAAAGCTCCATGTTGCTTTCCATTATGCCAAACTAGTGTAAAACAAGAAACAAAAAGATGCAATTGCAGGATCTAAAGGAAATAGCTTCGAGTACTTACAACGGCGCCGGAAAATAGCTTAGAAGCCGAGATCCGGAGTGTGAGTACCTTTTACCTTTTCTCCTGGCAACTGCGCCGGTAAAAGTGCTTGATGTCTACGGGTGCTTCTATTCTTGTAGACAGTGTTGGGCCTCCAAGAGCGAGAGGTTTGTAGAACAGCAGCAAGTTTCCCTTAAGTGGATCACCCAAGGTTTATCGAACTCAGGGAGGAAGAGGTCAAAGATATCCCTCTCATGCAACCCTGCAATTGATGTCTACGGGTGCTTCTATTCTTGTAGACAGTGTTGGGCCTCCAAGAGCAGAGGTTTGTAGAACAGCAGCAAGTTTCCCTTAAGTGGATCACCCAAGGTTTATCGAACTCAGGGAGGAAGAGGTCAAAGATATCCCTCTCATGCAACCCTGCAACCACAAAGCAAGAAGTCTCTTGTGTCCCCAACACACCTAATAGGTGCACTAGTTCGGCGAAGAGATAGTGAAATACAGGTAGTATGAATAAATATGAGCAGTAGCAACGGCACCAGAAAAGTGCTTTGCTATCTAGGAATGGCGTGTGGTTGATGGTGGTAATATTGCGGGAAGTACAGATGCAGTAAAACAGTAAACAAGCAGCGATAGCAGTATTTAGGAACAAGGCCTAGGGATTATACTTTCACTAGTGGACACTCTCAACATTGATCACATAACAGGATAAATAGATAAATGCTATACTCTACACCCTCTTGTTGGATGATGAACACCACTAACTGTGTAGGATTACACGAACCCTCAATGCCGGAGTTAACAAGCTCCACAATATTCGATATTCATATTTAAATAACCTTAGAGTGCACGACAGATCAACACAACTAAACCAAGTACTAACATAGCATGCACACTCGTCACCTTCACACTATGAAGGAGGCATAGATCACATCAATACTATCATAGCAATAATTAACTTCATAATCTACAAGAGATCATAATCATAACCTACGCCAAGTACTACACGATGCACACACTGTCACCATTACACCGTGGAGGAGGAGTAGACTACTTTAATAACATCACTAGAGTAACACATAGATGAATAGTGATACAAAACTCATATGAATCTCAATCATGTAAGGCAGCTCATGAGATTATTGTATTGAAGTACATAGGAGAGAGATTAACCACATAGCTACCGGTATAGCCCTTAGCCTCGATGGAGAACTACTCCCTCCTCATGGGAGACAGCAGCGGTGATGAAGATGGCAGTGGAGATGGCGGCGGTGTCGATGGAGAAGCCTTCCGGGGGCACTTCCCCGTCCCGGCGGTGTGCCGGAACAGAGACTCCTGTCCCCCAGATCTTGGCTTCGCGATGGCGGCGACTCTGGAAGGTTTCTCGTATTGAAGATTTAGGTCGAGGAGCTTCTTATAGGCGAAGAGGCGGCGTCAGAAGGGGTCTGGGGCCACCAGACACTAGGGCGGCGCGCCCCCCCGTGGGCCACGCCGCCACCATGTGTGGGCCCCCTGTGGCCCCTCTCTGGCGGCTCTCGAGTGTTCTGGATGCTTCGTGTGATTCTAAGATGCTGGGCTTTGATTTCGTCCAATTCCGAGAATATTTCCTTACTAGGATTTCTGAAACCAAAAACAGCAGAAAACAGGAACTGGCACTTCGGCATCTCGTTAATAGGTTAGTTCCGGAAAATGCATAAATATGACATAAAGTATGCATAAAACATGTAGATATCATCAATAATGTGGCATGGAACATAAGAAATTATCGATACGTCGGAGACGTATCAGCATCCCCAAGCTTAGTTTCTGCTCGTCCCGAGCAGGTAAACGATAACAAAGATAATTTCTGGAGTGACATGCCATCATAATCTTGATCATACTATTGTAAGCACATGTAATGAATGCAGCGATCAAAACAATGGTAATGACATGAGTAAACAAATGAATCATAAAGCAAAGACTTTTCATGAATAGTACTTTCAAGACAAGCATCAATAAGTCTTGCATAAGAGTTAACTCATAAAGCAACAATTCAAAGTAAAGGTATTGAAGCAACACAAAGGAAGATTAAGTTTCAGCGGTTGCTTTCAACTTATAACA
Organism: Lolium rigidum; assembly: GCF_022539505.1. Taxonomy (NCBI): domain Eukaryota; kingdom Viridiplantae; phylum Streptophyta; class Magnoliopsida; order Poales; family Poaceae; genus Lolium; species Lolium rigidum. The sequence goes on from NC_061509.1 coordinate 149,272,607, forward strand.
TGTATATCTCATGGATAGTTGTCAATGCAAAGTAATATAACAAGTGCAATATGCAAGTATGTAGGAATCAATGCACAGTTCACACAAGTGTTTGCTTCTTGAGGTGGAGAGAAATAGGTGAACTGACTCAACAATAAAAGTAAAAGAAAGGCCCTTCGCAGAGGGAAGCATTGATTGCTATATTTGTGCTAGAGCTTTGGTTTTGAGAACAAGAAACAATTTTGTCAACGGTAGTAATAAAGCATATGTATCATGTAAATTATATCCTACAAGTTGAAAGCCTCATGCATAGTATACTAATAGTGCCCGCACCTTGTCCTAATTAGCTCGGATTACCTGGATTATCACCGCAATACATATGTTTTAACCAAGTATCACAAAGGGGTACCTCTATGCCGCCTGTACAAAGGTCTAAGGAGAAAGCTCGCATTGGATTTCTCGCTTTTGATTATTCTCAACTTAGACATCCATACCGGGACAACATAGACAACAGATAATGGACTCCTCTTTAATGCTTAAGCATTCAACAACAGTTAATTTTCTCATATGAGATTGAGGATATTTGTCCAAAACTGAAACTTCCACCATGGATCATGGCTTTAGTTAGCGGCCCAATGTTCTTCTCTAACATTATGCATGCTCTAACCACTCTAGTGGTAAATCTCCCTTACTTCAGACAAGACGGACATGCATAGCAACTCACATGATATTCAACAAAGATTAGTTGATGGCGTCCCCAGGAACATGGTTATCGCACAACAAGCAACTTAATAAGAGATAAAGTGCATAATTACATATTCAATACCACAATAGTTTTTAGGCTATTTGTCCCATGAGCTATATATTGCAAAGGTGAAGGAATAGAAATTTTAAAGGTAGCACTCAAGCAATTTACTTTGGAATGGCGGAGAAATACCATGTAGTAGGTAGGTATGGTGGACACAAATGGCATAGTGGTTGGCTCAAGGATTTTGGATGCATGAGAAGTAATCCCTCTCGATACAAGGCTTAGGCTAGCAAGGTTTATTTGAAACAAACACAAGGATGAACCGGTGCAGCAAAACTCACATAAAAGACATATTGTAAACATTATAAGACTCTACACCGTCTTCCTTGTTGTTCAAACACTTTACTAGAAATTATCTAGACCTTAGAGAGACCAATTATGCAAACCAAATTTTAGCAAGCTCTATGTATTTCTTCATTAATAGGTGCAAAGTATATGATGCAAGAGCTTAAACATGAGCACAACAATTGCCAAGTATCAAATTATCCAAGACATTTTACCAATTACTACATGTATCATTTTCCGTTTCCAACCATATAACAATTTAACGAAGAAGAAACTTTCGCCATGAATACTATGAGTAAAGCCTAAGGACATATTTGTCCATATGCAATAGCGGAGCGTGTCTCTCTCCCACACAAAGAATGCTAGGATCCATTTTATTCAAACAAAACAAAAACAAAAACAAACCGACGCTCCAAGCAGAGTGCATAAGATGTGATGGAATAAAAATATAGTTTCACTAGAGGAACCTGATAATGTTGTCGATGAAGAAGGGGATGCCTTGGGCATCCCCAAGCTTAGATGCTTGAGTCTTCTTGAAATATGCAGGGATGAACCACCGGGGCATCCCCAAGCTTAGAGCTTTCACTCTCCTTGATCATGTTGTATCATCCTCCTCTCTTGACCCTTGAAAACTTCCTCCACACCAAACTCAAAACAACTCATTAGAGGGTTAGTACATAATCAAAAATTCACATGTTCAGAGGTGACACAATCATTCTTAACACTTCTGGACATTGCCCAAAGCTTCTGAAAGTTAATGGAACAAATAAATCCATCCAACATAGCAAAAGAGGCAATGCGAAATAAAAGGCAGAATCTGTCAAAACAGAACAGTCCGTAAAGACGAATTTTAAAGAGGCACCAGACTTGCTCAAATGAAAATTCTCAAATTGAATGAAAGTTGCGTACATATCTGAGGATCACACACAAAAATTGGCAGATTTTTCTGAGTTACCTACAGAGAACCCTGCCCAAATTCGTGACAGCAATGCAACTGCTTTCGCGAGTAATCCAAATCTAGTATCAACCTTACTATCAAAGACTTTACTTGGCACAACAATGCAATAAAATAAAGATAAGGAGAGGTTATAGTAACAACTTCCAAGACACCAATATAAAGCAAAAGTACTGTAGTAAAATAAACACATGGGTTATCTCCCAAGAAGTTCTTTCTTTATAGCCATTAAGATGGGCTCAGCAATTTCAATGATGCACTCCCAAGAAATAATAGTTGAAGCAAAAGAGAGCATCAAGAAGCAAATTCAAAACACATTTAAGCCTAACATGCTTCCTATGAAAAGGAATCTTGTAAATAAACAAGTTCATGAAGCATAATGCAACAAGCATAGAAAGATAAAACAAATGCAACTTCAAGATTTTAAGCATATAGAGAGGTGTTTTAGTAACATGAAAATTTCTACAACCATATTTTCCTCTCTCATAATAATATCCAGTAGCATCATGAGCAAACTCAACAATATAACTATCAAATGAAACATTCTTATCATGAGTCTCATGCATAAAATTATTACTCTCCACATAAGCATAATCAATTTTATTAGTTGTAGTGGGAGCAAATTCAATAAAGTAGCTATCATTATTATTCTCATCAAGTGTAGGAGGCATAGTATAATCATCATAAAATGTACTCTCCATAGTAGGCGGCACCAAAAGACCAGTATCATTATAATCATCATAAATAGGAGGCGAAGTATCATCAAAGAAAATTTTCTCCTCAATGCTTGGGGGACTAAAAAGATCATGCTCATCAAAACCAGCTTCCCCAAGCTTAGAATTTTCCATATCATTAGCAACAATGGTGTTCAAAGTGTTCATACTAATATGTTCCATGGGTTTTTTAATTTTCGCATCAAACCATCCATGTCTTAACTCAGGAAATAGAATAAAAAGCTCCATGTTGCTTTCCATTATGCCAAACTAGTGTAAAACAAGAAACAAAAAGATGCAATTGCAGGATCTAAAGGAAATAGCTTCGAGTACTTACAACGGCGGAAAATAGCTTAGTAGCCGAGATCCGGAGTGTGAGTACCTTTTACCTTTCCTCCCCGGCAACGGCGCCAGAAAAGTGCTTGCTGGCGCGTGGTTGACGAGGGAGGAAATGGTGTAGCTTTCCTTTGTTCCCCGGCAACGGCGCCAGAAAAGTGCTTGATGTTTACGGGTGCTTCTATTCTTGTAGACAGTGTTGGGCCTCCAAGAGCCAAGGTTTGTAGAACAACAACAAGTTTCCCTTAAGTGGATCACCCAAGGTTTATCGAACTCAGGGAGGAAGAGGTCAAAGATATCCCTCTCATGCAACCCTGCAACCACAAAGCAAGAAGTCTCTTGTGTCCCCAACACACCTAATAGGTGCACTAGTTCGGCGAAGAGATAGTGAAATACAGGTGGTATGAATAAATATGAGCAGTAGCAACGACACCAGAAAAGTGCTTTGCTATCCAGGAATGGCGTGTGGTTGATGGTGGTAATATTGCGGGAAGTATAGATGTAGTAAAACAGTAAACAAGCAGCGATAGCAGTATTTAGGAACAAGGCCTAGGGATTATACTTTCACTAGTGGACACTCTCAACATTGATCACATAACAGGATAAATAGATAAATGCTATACTCTACACCCTCTTGTTGGATGATGAACACCACTAACTATGTAGGATTACACGAACCCTCAATGCCGGAGTTAACAAGCTCCACAATATTCGATATTCATATTTAAATAACCTTAGAGTGCATGACAGATCAACACAACTAAACCAAGTACTAACATAGCATGCACACTGTCACCTTCACACTATGAAGGAGGCATAGATCACATCAATACTATCATAGCAATAATTAACTTCATAATCTACAAGAGATCATAATCATAACCTAAGCCAAGTACTACACGATGCACACACTGTCACCATTACACCGTGGAGGAGGAGTAGACTACTTTAATAACATCACTAGAGTAACACATAGATGAATAGTGATACAAAACTCATATGAATCTCAATCATGTAAGGCAGCTCATGAGATTATTGTATTGAAGTACATAGGAGAGAGATTAACCACATAGCTACCGGTACAGCCCTTAGCCTCGATGGAGAACTACTCCCTCCTCATGGGAGACAAGCAGCGGTGATGAAGATGGCAGGTGGAGATGGCAGCGGTGTCGATGGAGAAGCCTTCCGGGGCACTTCCCCGTCCCGGCGGCGTGCCGGAACGGAGACTCCTGTCCCCCGCATCTTGGCTTCGCGATGGCGGCGGCTCTGGAAGGTTTCTCGTACCGTGGCTTTTCCGTATCGAATATTTAGGTCGAGGAGCTTCTTATAGGCGAAGAGGCGGCGTCAGAAGGGGTCTGGGGCCACTGCGACACTAGGGCGACGCGCCCCCTGGGCCGCGCCGCCACCATGTGTGGGCCCCCTGTGGCCCCTCTCTGGCGGCTCTCGGTGTTCTGGAAGCTTCGTGTGATTCTAAGATGCTGGGCGTTGATTTCGTCCAATTCCGAGAATATTTCCTTACTAGGATTTCTGAAACCAAAAACAGCAGAAAACAAGAACTGGCACTTCGGCATCTCGTTAATAGGTTAGTTCCGGAAAATGCATAAATATGACATAAAGTATGCATAAAACATGTAGATATCATCAATAATGTGGCATGGAACATAAGAAATTATCGATACGTCGGAGACGTATCAGCAACCACAAAGTAAGAAGTCTCTTGTGTCCCCAACACACCTAATACACTTGTCAGATGTATAGGTGCACTAGTTCGGCGAAGAGATAGTGAAATACAGGTGGTATGAATGTATATGAGCAGTAGTAACGGCACCAGAAAATAGCTTGATGCTACAACTGGCGTGTAGTTGATGGTGGTGATATTGCAGGCGGTACAAATGCAGTAAAACAGTAAACAAGTGGTGATTGCAGTATTTGGGAACAAGGCCTAGGGATTATACTTTCACTAGTGGACACTCTCAACATTGATCACATAACAGAATAGATAAATGCTATACTCTACACTCTCTTGTTGGATGATGAACACCACTAATTGTGTAGGATTACACGAACCCTCAATACCGGAGTTAACAAGCTCCACAATATTCGATATTCATGTTTAAATAACCTTAGAGTGCATGATAGATCAACACAACTACACCAAGTACTAACATAGCATGCACACTGTCACCTTCACACTATGAAAGGAGGCATAGATCACATCAATACTATCATAGCAATAATTAACTTCATAATCTACAAGAGATTACAATCATAACCTACGCCAAGTACTACACGATGCACACACTGTCACCATTACACCGTGCAGGAGGAATAGACTACTTTAATAACATCTCTAGAGTAGCACATAGATGAATTGTGATACAAAACTCATATGAATCTCAATCATGTAAGGCAGCTCATGAGATCATTGTATTGAAGTACATAGGAGAGAGATTAACCACATAGCTACCGGTACAGCCCTTAGCCTCGATGGAGAACTACTCCCTCCTCATGGGAGACAGCAGCGGTGATGAAGATGGCGGTGGTGTCGATGAGAAGCCTTCCGGGGGCACTTCCCCGTCCCGGCGGCGTGCCGGAACAGAGACTCCTGTCCCCCAGATCTTGGCTTGGCGATGGCGGCGTCTCTGGAAGGTTTCTCGTACCGTGGCTTTTTCGTATCGAAGATTTTGGTCAGGGACCTTTAAATAGGCGAAGAGGCGGAGTCGGAGGGTCGACGAGGCAGTGACACACTAGGGGGGCGCGGCCAAGGCCTGGGCCGCGCCACCCTGTCGTCTGGTGGCCCCGTGGCCCCCCTCTGGTTCCTCTCGGGTGTTCTGGAAGCTTCGTGGGATTTTAAGATCTTGGGCGTTGATTTCGTCCAATTCCGAGAATATTTCCTTACTAGGATTTCTGAAACCAAAAACAGCGTGAAAACGAGAACTCGGCACTTCGGCATCTCTTCAATAGGTTAGTTCCGGAAAACGCATAAAAACGATATAAAGTGTGAACAAAACATGTAGGTATTGTCATAAAACAAGCATGGAACATAAGAAATTATCGATACGTCGGAGACGTATCAGATATCTACATGAAGAAAATTGTGTGCCTCCATGGTGTACCCAAGAGTATCGTTCCTGATAGAGGTACCCAATTTACCTCGCAATTCTGGAAACAATTGCATGAATCACTAGGAACTAGGCTGGAGTTCAGTACAGCTTTTCATCCAGAGACAGATGGTCAAACTGAGAGAGTGAATCAGATTTTAGAGGACATGTTGAGAGCTTGTGCTCTAGATTATGGATCTAGTTGGGATGACAACCTACCATATGCATAATTCTCTTACAACAACAGCTGTCAAGCCAACATTGAGATGTGACCATTTGAAGCCTTGTATGGGAAGAAATGCACCACACCACTACTGTGAAGTGGGTTAGGAGAAAGAAGCTTGTTTGGACCTGACATTATTCAAGAAGCTGAAGAGAAGGTTAGACTGATCAAAGATAGACTGAAGATAGCACAATCCGAGCAGTAAGAGCTATGCTGATAAAAAGCGTAGCGATGTTTCCTATGAGGTAGGAGATAGAGTTTACCTCAGAGTGTCGCCTCTACGAGGAGTGAAAAGATTTGGAATCAAAGGGAAATTAGCCCCGAGATTTATTGGACCATTCAAAGTCTTATCTCGCAAAGGAGAAGTAGCCTATGAGATTGAGTTGCCTGAAGTTCTTTCAGCCGTGCACAATGTGTTCCATGTCAGCCAACTGAAGAAATGTCACCCTGAGATGTCAGAAACTCCATTGAAGGATACAGTGTCCCTCGAGGAAGTTCATTTGGAGAGTGACCTGACCTATGAGGAGAAACCGATCAAGATCTTGGAAAGAGCTGAAAGGAATACGCGTACAAAGACTATCAAGTTCTGCAAAGTTCACTGGAGTCACCATACTGAAGAAGAAGCAACTTGGGAGCGCGAAGACAGTCTTCGAGAAGATCACCCTCACCTATTTGCTAGCCTTTCCGAAGCCCGGGGATGTGCTTCATCTTAAGGGGGTTAGTCTGTAACATCCCAAGTTTTTCAAAATTCAAAAACGTCATGCATTCATATCATTCATGCATTAAAAGTCAAATAAAATAAATAAACCTTAATAAGTAAAACCTAGTTGCATTATGTTACTGTTTAACCTATGTGCTTTTTTATTTTATTTATTTTTCAAATGAACCTTTTCTTGTCTCTCTTATTTCTAAAACAATCCTATGGATTTTACAAAATTTTAGAAAAAGATTTGAGCTCATTTGGAGCTATGGTTCAAAAGTTATGAGAGAAACATAAAAGAAATAAAAAAAGGAAAAGGAAAAGAACAAAAAAAAGTAAACGGACTGAGCCGGCAGAAACTGGACCAGCCCAGCCCGACCGCACGGCCCAACCCGGCCAGAAGCAGCCCGCGCGTGCCCCTCCTCTGTTTTCTCTCTCCCTCTCACTGACAGGCGGGACCCACCCTGTCAGCCCCATCTTCTTCAACCTCCGTCGCTGGCAACAGCCATGGTGAGCACCGAAGGTTCCGCTCCCAGCCGTTGGATCTAGATCCAACGGCCAAGTCTTAATCCCCTTTACCGAACCGGTACGTTGACGTGGCAGCCCAGTGATACGTCCAAAACGTATCTACTTTCCCGAACACTTTTGCTATTGTTTTGCCTCTAATTTGTGTATTTTGGATACAACTAACACGGACTAACGCTGTTTTCAGCAGAATTGCCCTGATGTCTTATTTTTGTGCAGAAAATCAACTTTCAGGAAAATCTCCGAAAATAATTGCAATGGGCCTATTTTCACAGAAGATTGACGGAGCCAGAAGACGAGACGGAGGGGGGCCACGAGGCGCCCACACCACCAGGCGGAGCGGTGGGCCCCTGGGCCACGCCCCCCTATGGTGGCGTCGCCTCGGCCAGCCCCCGACGCTCCCCTCTGGACTACTTAAAGCCCTCGACCTAAAAACGCACGAGGTTTGACCAATTTGCCAGAAGACATCCAGAACTCCGCCGCCATCGCGAAACTCCGTCTCGGGATTAGAAACTCCGTTCTGGCACCCTGCCGGGACGGGGAATTGGAGGAGATCATCGCCATCATCACCACCGACGCCTCTCCATCAACCATCCATGCTTCCCCCATCCATGTGTGAGTAATTCCCCCGCTGTAGGCTGAAGGGGATGGTAGGGATTGGATGAGATTGTTCATGTAATAGCATAAGATTGTTAGGGCATAGTGCCTAGTATCCGTAGTTGGTGCTTTTATGATATTGTTGCAACTTGTTATGCTTGATGCTTGTCACTAGGGCCCGAGTGCCATGATTTCAGATCTAAACATGTTATTGATTCATGATGATATTCATTGTTTTATGATCTTACCTGAAAGTTGTATACACATATTGCTGTCCAGAACCTGAGGTCCCAAAGTGACAGAAATTGGGACAACCGGAGGGGAAGGCTGTGATATGAGGATCACATGTGTTCACAGAGTGTTAGTGCTTTGCTCCTAGGTACTCTATTAAAAGGAGTACCTTAATTACCAGTAGATTCCCTAGAGGCCCGGCTGCCACCGGCTGGAAGGACAATAGATGTTGTGCAAGTTTCTCATTGCGAGCACGTACGACTATATACGGAACACATGCCTATGGTTGTTTAGTACTTGGATACTGTTTTATTACTATCTGCAAATGTCCTGCCTTGATTGTTACATGAGTTCTCTTATCCATGCAGCGCCCGTTCATCCATCCCTGTGCCGATAGTATTTTAATCCTGATGTTTACTATAATCACTAATGATGTCCTGCTTATATTTCACTACTACTACTGCTATAAAACTGTTGCTACTGATAAACTCTTGCGAGCAAGTCTGTTTCCAGGTGCAGCTGAATTGACAACTCCGCTGTTAAGGCTTACAAATATTCTTTGGCTCCCCTTGTGTCGAATCAATAAATTGGGTTTTAGTTCCCTCGAATACTGTTGCGATCCCCTATACTTGTGGGTCATCAAGACTATTTTCTGGCGTTGTTGCCGGGGAGCATAGCTTTATTTGCAAGTTCACCTGAATTGATATTGTTCGCTGCAAATCCTCCATCATGGGTAAACCTCGCGATACTAAAGTCGCCATATTACCATCCACTACAAGAAAATGTATAACTCTGAGTACCTCTGCTGCTCTTGATTCACCATCTGTGATAAGTCAACTTGTTTCACCACCACAAGCTTCACATGTTGGTACTTCTGCTGAATCTGAAAATTCCTCTTATAATTTTGATGATGCTTCTAGTGTGCTTGATGATAATGGTTCATTAGGTCCTTTTCTAGATGCTACAATTACTAGGTCTAGACAAATTAAAAATACTGAAATTCCTAATGAAAATACGGTTACACCTGTTAATTCACCTGAGTCTGTTGAATACTCTAGTGATGATCTTGATGAAGATTATGTGGAACTTGATGATGATTTTATTGATAAATGTAATGCTACTATCGATGCAAGTAACATTAAAATGCTTCTTGCACAACGTGCTGTTAGATATAAACTGTCTCCTGATCCTAAATTTTCCACATCTCCTATAAACATTAAGGATAAGGATTATGATTTTTCTCTTGATTTATCTCATATATCTATTGTTGAGAAAACACCTTTTTGCGGTACTGAAAAAGAAAGTGTTGTAGAGCACATGAATGAGCTTTCTACTTTGAGTAGCTTGTTTTCTGATGATATCAAGAAGTGTACTTATTTTGTTGCTAAATTTTTTTCCTTTCTCATTAAAGGATGATGCTAAAACTTGGTATAATAGTTTGCCTCCTGATTCTATTGATAGTCCAAATGGTTTGCTTGATGTTTTCTTTCGAAAATATTTTCCTGCTAGTGCTCAACATATCGCTTTGCGTGAAAATCTATAGTTTTGACCAGGAAGATGGAGAGAAATTGCTCGAAGCTTGGGCAAGGTTTTGCTCTCTTCTTAGAGCTCGGCCCGAACATGATTTGGAAAAGCATGACTTACTTGATATATTTTATAGTGGGCTAACCATTGAGTCTAGGGCATACCTGGATAGTTGTGCTTGGTTGTGTTTTCGGAAAAGAACTCCAGCACTAAGTCGAAGAATTAATGGCTAGAATAAGCCGAAATCATGATGATTGGACTACACCTGAACCAACCCCAACACCAATATTGAAGAAGAGGGGTATGATTAAATTAAATGATGACGATATGAGGGAAGCCAAGAAATCTCTTAAGGAGAAAGGTATTAAATCTGAAGATGTGAAGAATTTACCCCCCATAGAAGATTTATGTAAGATAACTCCCCCTTCATCCATGATTGTGGTACATTCTCTTCAACGCTTTGATAAAGAAGATATTCCTTACTCAAAACCTCCTGATCAATGTTTAGATGAGTTTGATAATTATGTTGTTAAGCAAGATAATTTTAATATGAGAGTAGAGAATCATTTAATGGAAAATTCTCAAGCTATTAGTAAATTGCATGATATTGCGGAGAGAACCTTCAATGATGTTAAGATGCTTGTTAAACATTTTCATATGGTTCAAAGTCAAATTGATCAACTCACTAAAGTGCAAAATGACTTGTTAAAAATACTTCTAAAGAAAAACATGCTTATGAAGTAACAACTAGAGGCGGTGTTTCTACTCAGGATCCTTTATATTCTGAGGGGCATCCCAGAAGAGTTGAACAAGATTCTCAACAAACTAAAGAAACTAGTGCTCCTTCTAAGAAAAAGAAAAAGAAACATAAAACTGTTGTAGAATCCTCTGAGCCTGTTAATGATCCTAATAGTATTTCTATTTCTGATGCTGAAACTCAAAGTGGTAATGAACATGATAAAGATAATGATAAGAATGATGTTTCTGATAAAGAAGAGGTTGAAGATGAACCTGAAAAGCATGCTAAAAATAAAAAGTATAGTAAAGAAGATTTTATTGCTAAGAAACATGGTAATGAAAGAGAACCTTGGGTTCAAAAGCAAATGCCTTTTCCTGTTAAGAAACTAAAATCAAAGGAGGAAGAACACTATAATAAATTTTGTGATTGGATGAAACCTTTGTTCCTGCAAATCCCTTTGACTGATGCTATTAAATTGCCTTCTTATTCAAACTATATGAAAGATATTGTCTCTAATAAAAGGAAGATTCCTAATGAGGAGATTTCCACTATGCTTGCTAATTACTCTTTCAATGGCAAAGTTCCAAAGAAGCTGGGAGACCCAGGTATACCGACTATCCCTTGTTCCATCAAGAATAATTATGTTAGAAGCTGCTCTATGTGATTTGGGAGCAGGAGTTAGTGTTATGCCTTTTTCTCTTTACAAGAGACTTTATTTAGATAAGTTGATACCAACTGATATATCTTTGCAAATGGCTGATAAATCTACTGCTATTCCTGTTGGTATATGTGAGGATGTTCTTGTTCAAGTTACTAATAATTGCTTAATATTAACTGATTTTGGTGTGTTGGAAATGCCTGAAGATGACAATATGTCTATTATTCTTGGAAGACCTTTTCTTAGCACTGCAGGGGCTGTTATTGATTGCAATAAAGGAAAAGTTACTTTCAATGTTGATGACAAGGAGCATACTGTTTATTTTCCCAAGAGGATTGATAAAGTATGTGGAGTTAATACAATTTCTAATTTGAGAACTATCAAACTGGGAGTTATTGATTGTCCTATATATGAGCCTAAACAAGGATATCAAAATATTATGATTGGATCCATATCAATACAATACAAGGTAACATGATTGATTTGAGGTTTATTTCATCTTATGTCATGTAAAATTTATTTGGTGGCAAGACTTGATCAACCTTGTTAACAAGTACATTTTATATGCATAGAAGAGCTAAACAACATTTCTTTCTTTCTCCACACTTGTTTACTTTCTGTAGTACTACTTGTTTTGCAAGATGCTTTAGTTGTTTAGAGGTTTGAAAATCTTTTTCTGCCCTGTAATAGTTACTTTAACACCCAGAAATGTGCATTTTTCGAAGTTTTCAAAAATTTACAAAAATTATACCGCTGGTCCTATTTTTCAAAATGCAACCCGGGAGTGCTCGGGGTCGACAAGTGGGGCACCCTGGGGCTGCACCCAATGTGCCGGCGCGGCCAGCAAGGGGGGCGCGCCACCCTGTGGTGAGGACCCCTCCTGGCCCCACTCAGTCATCCCTTCCACTCATTCCACTCTCTCTCCCGGAAAAACTCGTACTAGTTTGTTCTCACTCGCGTTTTCACTCGAGAGCTCAGGATTTCTCGATCTCTTTGCTCAGCCCAGATTTCTGTCTGAAATTTGGCACATTTGCTCTCCGGTATGTGACTCCTCCGATTATCCAAATAGAATTTTGTTTGGTTGAGTATATCCTGAGTATTTTGCTGCTGTAGGTGACATGTTAAGTGAGTTTGCATGCTTGTTCTAAGTTGTAAAAATTAGTTTTGATGCATGTTTAGTACTCTATCAAGTTCCTATAGTAGTTACCCTCATTTATATGTCTCGAAATCAACTTTTATAATGTTTGTTGAAAAATTTCAGAAAAGGAAGATGCATAACCACACCTTTGGAGAAGTGTTCGAAAGGGATACGACAAGAGCGGGAAGGCCCTCAAGGGTAGCCACTTGAGTTAGGCGATCATATGATGAGGATGTCATTGCACCTAGCATTGAAGCTGAAGAGGATAATGGGGTTCCTAATGCTTCATCCTTTCCATGCTTTGACTTTTTGCGTAATGCAGGGCTACTTGATGACTTCTTGTTTCTCATCAATAGTGTGGGCTTATCTACTTATATGGAAGATGAGAGTGATCAATTTTACAGGCTAACTAAAATCTTTGTTGAAAGCTTTAAATTCAGCAACTCAGCCTTCTCACCATTAGTTAAATTTAGGATTTATGACATGCCTATTACTATGAAGTAGAAGGATTTTTGTGCTGCATTGGATATTACTCCTATAGGTACATCGAATAAACATCGAGAACCACCCTGATAACCCACAAGTATAGGGGA